>NC_058379.1:27048789-27221289 GCF_018350175.1 Felis catus | reverse complement strand
AGAGAGAGGGAGACCCAGAATTCGAAGCAGGCTCCAGGCTCTAAGCTGTCAGCACAGAGCCCGATGTGGGACTGAAACCCAGAAACTGTGAGATCATGACTTGAGCCGAAGCCGGATGCTCAACTGACTGAGGCCCCCAGGCGCCCCAACAATGAGTTTCTTTAGGCAAGGTGTGCAAGCTTGGGATAAGCCACTGAAGCCACAAAGGTCAGCAGAGGCTGTGGGGCTGGAAGCTCTGTCCAGTGCTGATCTGGGGAGCCAGTATGACCTAGCACCGTGAAACAGGTGAAGAAGGAGCTCTGGGTGAGGTTCGAAATTCTGGTGGTTTAAATTCTGGTGCGTGTATTTACTGAGGGGCATCTGTGTGCCAGACACCAGGCTGGGCTCTGCGGACACAGCAGTGAACAAGATAGTCCTGCCCCCTTGAGGCTGACATCCCAGTATGGTAGACACACCCTGATAGACCTTCTGAGTGTGACTAAAAGGATCATTACAGGCTTTGCACCACAGTGTGAAGGAGAGGCACTTGGCCCCACAAGAATGTGTAACAGGGTGAAGTAACCTCATGTAGGTGGCCCAGGAAGGTTTTCTGGAGGTAGTGATGTTTGAGAAGATATGTGAAGCACCTATAAACCCTTTTAGGTAAAGGGAGGAGGTGGAAAGAGAGGAACACCGTTCCTGGCCGAGGGAGCTGCGTCTACAAGGACTTTGTGGCTGGAGGGACCACGATGAACTTGAGGAAGACAGAGGGCTCGGAAGTGGCTGGAGTACAGAGAAAAGGAGGATGGTGGCAAAGGCAGAGGGGCAGAGCATGTGGTCCTGTCCTAAAAGCACGAGGAAAGGAGTGGGGAGGACATGAGCTATGCGCAAGGAGAGGGTGGAGCTAAAATTGATTGCTTGTAAATTGCGCAGTCTCAGGCAAGCATCTGTCTTTCCCTTCACCAGGGTCTGGGGGGTTTATCCATGAGGAGGAAAATTACTCACCTATCAGGATGAGCCATGGGCAAACAGCCACCACGTTAGCCTGAGCTGCTTCTGAGCAGGTATCTAATCTTGTCTGTCTCCCCAGTGTCGCCCAGGGAAAGCTGGGGACAGGGTGGCCTCAGCATGATTTCTTCCAGTTGAGATCCAGCCCGCTCTCATCCTGGCTCCTTCCAGGCCCACTTTGCCCTCCCCTCCTATCCTCTCCCCGCCCCCACCCCTTAATTTTGCTTTGGTTCCCAGAGCGGCAGGGACTGGCTTCTCGTTGCCATGACGACTGCCATTAAAGGAGCCTGCCCATGACACAAATTGATCAGGGAAGCCAAGTGTCTAACCTCCTTGTTTTCTTGCCTTGAGCTGGGCCTGGCAGGCCTCTTAATTGGAAGGAAGGCAGGGTCTTGAGGGCCTGCTGTCGCCCTGGAGGGGGAGTGGGGATGAGGGGAGTGCTAGAGGGCAGGCCACGTGTACCTCTGCAAACTGGAGCCTTTGTCACTGCCACTGAGCTGGGTGTGTTTGGGGAGCTGCACCTCCCAGCCCCTGGGTGTGGGGTGATGGGATGGGGGGGAGGAGGGCATCCCATGCTAAGAAGACAGGAGGAAAGAGAGTCAACCAGTGTTTCTACCTCCTAAGAAGATAGGAGGAAAGAGAGTCAACCCCATGGTGCTTCCAGTCTAACCCAGTGGCACTTCATGAACGAGGGGTGGCAATGTTGCCCCCCGGGTAGGGTTGCCAGGTAACAGCAAGTACTTTTGGAGTGTCAGTATGCATTGCTAAATCTGGCAGCCCTACTCCAGGGGGACGTTTGGCAACGTCTGGGGATATTTCTCATGGTGAGAAATGAGAGTGCTGCTGGCATTGAGTGGGTAGAGTCCAGGGATGCTGTTCAACTTCCTGCAATGCCGAGGACAGCCCCCACCACACAGAAGTGTGCAGCCCGGAATGGCACTGCTGTGGAGGTTAAGAAACCTCTGTGCTAGGCACTGTGCTGAGTGCATGCCAAGTGTTCCTTCTTTCACTCTTCACGACAGCCCTGAGAGGGAGGATAATTATCTCCTTGACTCGATAGAGGAGGAGCTGGAGGCACAGAGATGTTAAGCAGCTCACGTTAAGGTCACACAGCCTGTCCGTGGAGAAGCTAGGATTCAGATCCTGCTTTCTCAGGCTCTGAAGAGTGGCCTCATGGAGGTTCATCAGAGACCCTGGAAACATGGCTTGGGGTCAGGTGTGGGGGTGGGGGCAGATAGATGAGGCAGGAAAGTCATTAGTTACAGCTTACTTTGGGGCTGTGAATGCCAGGCTGCAGCCTTTGCTCTGTCAGGTAGTGGGGAGCTATGGAAGACTTCAGAGCAAGGAGGGTCTTGCTTAGACTTGAACTTCAGAAAGTTTCAGCTGATAGTAGGGGCCAGGATTGACCCTTTCTGCCGTTTCTTAGAAGAACACTTCTTCCTTTCCTTCCTTCCTACCTTCTTCTCTACTCCCTCTCTATCTCCCTCCCTCTATTCCTTCCTTCCTTTCTTCCACAAATATTTACTGAACATCTACTATGTACCAGGTATAGCTTAGGAACTGTAAAGAAGGAACAAAGCAGCATCCCTGTTCACATGCTCTCAAGCATAGAATGTAGTTGGGGGGCAGATAGATAAACATATTTTAAATATACGCAGGCACATCCTCGGAGACATTGCAGGTTTGGTTCCAGGCCACTGCAAGAGAGCAAATATTGTGATAAATCAAGTCAAAAGGAATTTTTTGGTTTTCCAGTGCATATAAAAGTTATGTTTAGGGGCGCCTGGGTGGTTCAGTTGGTTGAGCATATGACTCTTGATTTCGGCTCAGGTCATAATCTTGTGGTTCATGGGATCTGAGCCCGTGGTCAGGCTCTGCACTGCTGGTGTGGAGCCTACTTGGGATTCTCTCTCTCTGCCCCTCCCTTGTGCTTTCCCTCTCTCTCTGTCTCTTTCAAAATAAGTAAATAAACACTTTTTTAAAAAGTTATGTTTACACTATGCTGTAGCATTATATCTAAAAAACAATGTAAGCGTCCGACTTAGGCTCGGGTCATGATCTCGCGGTTGGTGGGTTCGAGCCCCACATCAGGTTCTGTGCTGACAGCTCAGAGCCTGGAACCTGTTTCAGATTCTGTGTGTCCCTCTCTGTCCCTGCCCCACCCCACTCGTGCTCTGTCTCTCTCTCTCTCAAAAATAGACATTAAAAAAATTTTAATACTATGTTATGTCGTATAATTATGTTAACTTTATTTTTATTTTATTGTATATAATGTGTAAATTTTTCAAGTTTTTTGATAATTTTTTAAAATTTTTTAATTTATTTTGAGAGAGACAGCACGAGCAGGGGAAGGGCTGAGAGAGAGAGAGAGAGAGAGAGAGAGAAAATCCCAAGCAGGCTCAGCACTGTCAGCGCAGAGCCTGACGTGGGGCTCGAACTTACAAGCCATGAGATCCTGACCTGAGCCAAAATCAAGAGTCAGACACTTAACCTACTGAGCCATCCAGGCGCCCTTGTTATATAAATTTCTTAAAAGGGAGTGAGAGGTGCAGGCTTCCCTACAAAACACCTTCCTGTTAAAAAATGCTAACCATCATCTGAGATTTCAGTGAGTCATAATCATTGATCACAGATCACCGCCACAAATATAATAATAATGAAAATGTTTGAAATATTGTGAGAATTACCAAAATGTGACCCAGGGACACAAAGTGAGCAATTGCTGTTGGGAAAATGTGCTGATATAGACTTGCTCGATGCAGGATTGCCACAAACCTTCAATTTATTTTTTAAAAAAAGGCAGTGTCTGCTATTAGAAGTCCCAAGTGCTGTAAGGAAAATAAAGCTGGAAAGTGGGTGGAGAGGTGTGAGAAGGGCTCTCCAGAGGTGGTGGTCAGGGTTGGGTGACATTTGGACTGCGACCTAAAGGGAAGGAGGGGACCGTACTGACATCTATAAGAAGGGTGTTCCTAACAGAGGGAACAGCATGTGCAAAGGCCCTGAGTGGGGAACAGTGAGTAGGGAAGAGGCTAAGGAGCCTGGAGGGGAGTGAACAAGAATGGAGGAGGAGGAGAGACGAGGTCACAGGGTCTTGTGACCCTCAGAAGTGAGATGGGAGCCATGGGAGGACTCGGCACAAGGGAAGAAACATGGACTCATCCATGTTGTGGACTGCTCAGGCTGCAGGACCGGCAAAAACTGTGGGGGACACCAAGGCAAGAGAGGAAACTTGTTTTCTGAGCTTTCAATTCTTGGGCTAGAAAGCACAGCCCCCCACTCTTCCCACTTCCCCACTGGCCTGGCCAAGTAGGGGTTCCAAAAAGGCTTGCCAGTTGAATGCAGGAATACTGGGTGCAGATATTTTGGGGCTCTCTGATGGTTCTAGGGTTGACTCAGATCAGTTCACGTGTGTCGTGTTTTCAGGCTTAAGACGGCAGAAATGCTCCTCGTGAATAATGCAGCCACATCCGTGCGCACTGCGTTTTGATGCTTTTCTCAGGTCTCTGGCAGTGCGGCTTCCGGGAGCTTTTGCCAGTGCAGCACTTGGGCTTCAGCACCTTGGTTCGATGAGAAGAGAGTGGCAGGAGGGGCCCTGGCTTTCCTTGTGGGTGATGTCTCCTGTGCAGTGTGGCTGCATCTCCCCTGAGGTCACCACATGAGGGGCTCCGGGAAATGGCGGTAGCATTTGTTGCCGGTTGGCAGGTAGAAAAGGACATTTTTGTCACCCCATGGGCCTGCGGTTCCTGGCCGCAGGTCCCAGGATGGGAACTGAGGACCCCAGAGACCTTGTCCCAGTTCTGCCCCTGACCACGCCCTTCCTCCCTGTGTCATTCTGCTTTCTACGTGGATGAGGGTGGACAGCTCTAGTGTTCTAAGAACCTCAAGCCATCAGATTTGGCCAGCATCACTCTCTGAGAGCCGAGTCTTCCACGTTTTCTCAGCTCCACATTTGCCAAGCCCGTACTTAAGACCCATTAAAACTCAGTAGCTGCTAAGACTATTTTGGAGAGTCCATTCCACTCAGGAAAAACAAGGGCTCAACTGAAGGCTTTCTTGAGGATAAAGAGTCTTTTACTTTTTAAACAGCACTTACGGAGCACTTCCTACAGTTGGGCTCGTTTAATTGTCCCCTTGCCACGACACGGATAAAACACTGTCCCTTATAGCTAATGAAATCGATACACACAGATGGCAAATGCCTTGCCAAAGGTCACGGACATTGTCAGTGGTATGGCTTGGGGTTCTGGCTCTAGAACCCTGCTCTGCATTACCCTGGAGCCAAATGGTAATGGTCATACCCTGACCTGCATATGGTTATGAGCTACTCTGAGAATGTGGAGTTGGGGAAAGGTCCCGGCTTTGCAGCTGGACAGCCTTGAGTTCAAGTTCCAGCCCTGCCATTTGGCAGATTCACGAACCTTTCTGGCTTCTGTTTGCTCACGTATGGGATGGCGGGGGGGCCACGTACCAACACGGCACCACATTGTGCCATCGCTGCCGAAGATTCACCAGTATTTGTGAAGGGACCAGGCTCTGTGTTTGGCTTACCCTTTGAGAGTTGAGGGCACCTGGGTGGCTCAGTCGGTTAAGTGTCCAACTCCTAATTTCAGCTCAGGTCATGATCTCACAGTCGTGAGATCGAGCCCTGCATTGGGCATGGAGGCTGCTTACGATTCTCTCTCTCTCTCCTCCTCTCTCACCCCTGCCCACCCCTCTCCCCCACTTGCACGCTCTCTCTTGCTCTCTAAAATAAATAAAATAAAAAAAAGAACTCAGTTGCAGAAGGATGTTTTGCTGCCCTGTCTGGTCACATCCGAACTTGCAGATGTTTTAGCACAGGATCTTGCTCTCCCTGGGTAAGCCCTGGGCTGGGGGGCGGGGTGTTGTAGACCTGGAAGGGGGTATTTCTTGGGGTCCAAAGGAATGAGCCCTCAAATGGAGGTCAGGAAGGCTGAGTCTCGCCTGACTGCCTCGCCATCCTGAGGTGGGCAGCTGGATCTCCCCTCTGGGTCTGGTGGGTCACTGGCCCCATGGAAGTAATCCCTCAGCCAAAGAAGGCCCAACACCCTCGTGAGCCTCCTGGCCCTGCCACTTAAGCACTCTGTGCCCCCTGGGGGTCAGCAGCTAAGAGTGCTGAACTCCAGTGGGAGGCAGTGTGTTTGTCTTCTAGTAGGTACAGGAAGACAAGTGAATAGGTTCTTACACTTTTTTTTCTCCCAGAATCTCGAAGGAACTCGGGTTTATAGAGGATGGGAACAGCTCCCTTTGCAGTGAGCCTCCCTTTATTTTTTTTAATTTTTTTTTTCAACGTTTATTTATTTTTGGGATAGAGAGAGACAGAGCACGAACGGGGGAGGGGCAGAGAGAGAGGGAGACACAGAATTGGAAACAGGCTCCAGGCTCCAGGCTCTGAGCCATCAGCCCAGAGCCTGACGCGGGGCTCGAACTCCCGGACTGCGAGATCGTGACCTGGCTGAAGTCGGACACTTAACCGACTGCGCCACCCAGGCGCCCCAAGCCTCCCTTTAAAAATCAGGTAGCTGAGAGGCACCTGGTGGCTCAGTCAGTTAAGCGTCTGGCTGTTGATTTCAGTTTGGGTCATGATTTCTCAGTCCTGGGGTCAGGCCTGTGCTGACAGCAGGGAGCCTGCTTCGGATTCTCTCTTTCTCGCTCTCTCTCTCTCTCTCTCTCTCTGCCCCTTCCTGGCTTGTTCTCTCTCTCCCTCCCTCCCTCCCTCCCTCAAAATAAATAAAACCTTAAATTAAAAACAGTCAGATAGCTGAAGCCTCAAGAGTTCACGGGATTTGGGTGATGCCTGGGACCTTGAATGAATGGTCCTTTAGTTTGTATTATTTAGTAAGTTATGTTTCATTAGTAAATTCAGATTATAGGAACTATCATTCATTTTCTCTTTCGTTTTTTTCTCCCTTTTTTGAGAAATAAAGACATTTTACAACCCCCACGTATTAACCACTGCTCTAAATCACCAATACACAAAGCAAGCTTCCTGTCGAGTAGGTACAAGTGGCAACTCCTCTTTACTGATGAAGGAAACCGAAGCTCAGAGAGGTTAAGAGGCTGGACTGAGGTCACACAACTTGAGAAGCAGCACAGCAGGGTGCTGTAGCCAGCTTCACCCATTTCACTGTGGGGAATCCCTTGCAAAGCTAGCTAGAACAATAAAGAAATCTAGAAACACAAAGCCAAAAGGGAAAGAGGCTCAAAAAACTGATTTTATTGGTTCAAGGGTATGGGAAGTTGGGGTGCAGACTGCCAGCTTCAGGTGCAGTTCTGTCCAAGGGTTCCAATGATGTCATCAGGACCTTCTCTGTTTTCCTGTCTCTGTGCTGATTTTCTGTGCATTGGCTTTATGCTTCGCTGGTCTCTGCGGGGAGGGGGAGTGTTGCCCGGCCACTCTTGGGGTACAGCCTGCCAGCTTGGCATCAGCAGACAGAGAGCTTCCCCTCCCCCTTGGTTTTGGGGGAAGATGTAGGAGGAGATTTTGTTCACAGAACATGGAAGAGGTACACTGATCCCTGCTCAGGTAGGGAGAGTCCAGGAAGGCTCCCGGGAGGAGGGGACATCTGGGCTGAAGCCTGAATTGCTCTTAGCTGGCTGGAGCATGTAGGGAGGGGCACCTGGCCGGAGGCACAGGTGAGCGAGGGCACAGAGCGGAGCCCATGGCGCCGCCTTTGGGGAGCAGCGTCTGAGGGTCCGTGGTCAAGGCACAGCCGGAGACGCTGCCTGCTAGATCCTCAGCACCCAGGGCGCTCGCAGGGGAGGCAGAGCAGCAAAACCTGCGCTCTGCTCTTCCTCTCTCCTCTTCACCTTGCCCAAATGCCGAGAACGATTTTTAAAGCCACCCTGACAGCCTCTTCGCTGTGAGTTTCTGGCAGACGCGAGAGTCAAGGGGCCTCCGTCTCTTTAGCTACTGCTGGCTCAGTGTTACTTGCCCACCTGCACTGCCAGGCGCCGACCACCTGAGACCCCAGCTGGGGTGAGGTACGCCCTGAGTCAGGACTGAGGCAGCAGGCCTCGGAGGAGCAGATGGCAAACGGGCTGGTTTTTACTTTGGCCTCATATGCGCCCCAGGCACAGTGCTGGGGGCTCTATACCAGGGGGTCCTCTGGGCCAAGTTCAGCCTTTTGGTGAAACTGCTCTTGAGCAGAGAAGAATGGTTTGTACATCCTAAAAGAGGGTTATAAAAGCAAGAGACAGTGGGACAGAGACTCTGTGTGGCCTGAAAATAGGTTTGACAGATGGAGTAAGTGAAAATTCAGATTGCTGGGGGGGCGGGGGGTGGTGGTGCTGGTGCTGCAGGGCACCTGGCTGGCTCAGTCAGTTAAGCCTCAGGCTCTTGATTTCAGCTCAGGTCACGGTCTTGGGGATTGTGAGATTGAGCCCTGCATAGGGCTCTGTACTAACATGGCGGAGCATGCTTGGGATTCTCTCTCCCTCTCTGCCCCCGCTCTCTAAATAAATAAATAAACTTAATTTTTTTTTTTTAAGTTCAGATTGCCTGGTTGAATCTGAATTTCAGGAAAACAAGTAATCTTTTAGCATAGGTATGGTCCATGCAATATTTGGTACATACTTACACACAAAAAAAATTCCTTGTGTATCTGAAGTTTAGGTATCGCTGGGCAGCCTGTATTTTATCTGGCAGTCCTATTCCAGAAGCTGAAGTGTTTGCTGTCTGACCCTCTCCGGAAAATACCGCCCACCCTGGCCTTGAACACACAGCAGATGAGATCAGACGTCCAAGGGACTTAAAGACACTGCCTGGATCAAAACTCAGTGAGCTTTAGCTGCTGGTGTTAGTGCTACTAATATAATCAGAGTGATCACCAAACATAGATTGAGCACATGCTGTTTGTTTGCCTAGTCAGCGTCCTAGAGATGGACACTAAACGCCCTCAGATGTATAGTGGAAGTCAGGCCATGATAAATTCTAAGGAAACGTCTACAGCAGCAGAAGGGGGTAGGGAGTGGAGCTCTCTTTTACACAGGGTGGGTCTGAGCCCCTGCCCCCATTCTGAGCACTGTGCGTGTGTTTTTATGAAGTCCGCACATGGCAGCCCAGACAGGTGGTGTGAGTGTCATCTCCATTTCACAGATGAGGAAACTGAGGCCTGAGGTCACTTCGCTAATGGCAGAATTGGAGTTTGACCTGGGCCTAGTGACTCCCTAAACTCAAGTTTTTACTGACTTCCCTCAGGCGCCTTCCTTTACACGGTGCCAGCTGCGTGCTGTGAGGCCATCTGCCCAGATTTTCCATAATCCTTATGACAGCCCTGCACCCTGGGCTGTATTATTCCTATCCAGGCACAGGAGGGGTGAGCACAGAACCGTGCCGAGAGGCAGCGGGGAGTAGTGGCTGATCTGAAACCTAGCAGGGTTCAAGGTGGGCAGTACGAGGGTACCTTGGTGTGGGTGGGCAGGTGGTGGGAGTGAGGAGAGAAGACAAGGCAGGCCCCAGAGGCCCGGGAGCCCTCTCTTCCCACTTTGCGGGTTGGTCCGGATTTCCCTGCCTGATTCCCTCCTGAGATTACACCTCCTATATGTTGTTTCGATATTTGCAGGTGGAGGGTGGGAGGGCGGGGCTGGTTTCTGAATGGTTGCAGGGTGGGGCTGGAAGTGTGCTGGGGCCTGTGCTCACTGGTGGCACGTGGAGGGGTGGGGTCACAGCCCCAGAGGCCACCTAGGTCCTAAAAAACCTGTGGATGAGAAGCTGGGGTGGGTGAACAGAGCCTCAGAGCCCCTTCGCAATTGCCTGTTCACCTAACTCACACTCGTTAGCATCCACTGTGGGCCAGGCCGTGAACCCTACGGTCGCTGCCATCTAAGAGTGGCTCCTGCCTGTACAATTCCTACTACATGCCAGGTGCCGTCTCATTTGCCGATGAGGTGGGGTACTATTATCCAACACCCCATGGTACAGGTGGGGAGACTTGTCCAGCATCATGAGTGGTCAAGGATTCAACACCAGTTCAGTGACCCCACGTTCTGGCTCCTAGCCTCTCAACTGCCTCCTAACATCCTGTCATTAGAGCTAATAAGCTGGGTTTGAAAGAAGTGAGCTCCCCATCATTTGGAAGAATGCAGGCAGATGTTGGAGGACTCCGAATGGATGCTGGACAGAGACAAAATCTTTCTGACCACTTTGACCTTTGAAGTTGGCTCCCCCTGCCCAAAAGACCCCCACAGGCCTGGTTGTTAGAGTCCTATCAGGGTGACCCAGGTCTCCTGACTCCCAGTTCACTGCTGTTTTGGTCCCCACGTTGGGTAAGACTGAGGAACCCCTTCTCATAGGTTTCTTAGCACTTTGGGATTTCACAGGGCCTGACCCATTTCTGGGCAGGTTGGAGGCAGAGCTGATTGTCAGACCTTGAGTTCAAGTCCTGGCTGCGGCCTTTCCTGGTTGTGTGCCTTAGGGCAAATCGCATCAATTCAGTTTACCTGTCTTTAAAACGGGGAGGAGAGGGGCACCTGGATGGCTCAGTCAGTTAAGCATCTGACTCTTGATTTCAGCTCAGGTCATGGTCTCGTGGTTTGTGAGTTCAACCCTTGCATTGGGCTCTGTGCTGACAGCACAGAGCCTGCAGCACAGAGCCTGCTTGGGATTCTCTCTCTCTCTCCTGCCTTTCTGCCCCTCCCCCACTCACATGCACACATGTGTGCTCGCTCTCTCTCTCTCTCTCTCTCTCTCTCTGGGAAAAAAAAACTTTAAAATGGGGATGATAATATTTTTCCCAGGATTAAATAAGGTATTCTGTACAAAGTACATGGCACATAGTAGGTGCTCAGTAAACATACTCTCTTACTCTTCAGCTGGGCAGTAACAAAACTATTTCAAATGGTCTCCAGCTTCTGCTTTGAGGCCTTTGTTAGAATAAAGACCTGGGTCTGAATCCTGCCTCCTCTGCATGACCTTGGGTGGGTTATCTAATAGCTCTCTGCCTCAGTTTCTTCCATCTGTAAAATGGGACTATGTCGGTAATCTATCTTGGGTTGTCATGCCATAAACAGTCCCAGGAACACCATGAGTGCTCAAAAAAAACAAAAGAAAGAAAAGAAAAGCAGTGAGCTTTTAGCATCATAAAACTCCTCCTATGTGCTAGCCAGGCCTCCTCTTTTGCAAATAACACCCCACTGAATCCTCACCCCTGGACATGAAGGGCTGAGCTGGATGCAACCACAGGTCTCTGTGGCTGCAGTCGCGCCACCCATAGCCACTGCCTCTGTGCTGCCTCAGTCAGGCATGATTCCGGGGCCAAAGCTTAGAAAATCACATGGGCTTTTCCAAGGAGCCAGGATGCCACACTGCCACCACCATCCCCAGACCACCCCGAGGTTCCTTAAAGCTGTCGACCTCCACAGCAGATCAATTCCAAGCTCATGCCTGGAAGCCTGAGAGGGGAAAGGTGGTTGAGCTGCATTTCAGAGGCCTTCTGTGGCCCTCTCCCCTGTGCCCACAGGTGCGGTCGGTTCCCCCAGGGATGGGTCCTCCCCTGGCCAGTTTGGGCCATAGCCTCTTCCTACAGTGAGACAGTGCCCTCTCCCGTGAGGCTGTAGGGACTGACCTTCCGGGGAAGGCTTTCCCCCCCTGCCTTTTTAATTTCCTCTTCTGGCCTCAGGCTGTCAGCACGTTATTAAGTTCTGGGGAAGTCGGGAGCCAGCAGACAGAACCCTTGTCAGAACCCCTCCCTCAGGCTGAGAACTATGCCCTTGGTGCTGTGTCCCCACCTCCACTACCCACCCCGCCCCAGATCCATCCCCAGGAGCCTGCCTTCCCTGGGGATTACCCTGTCTGAGTTTCAGGGTCCATAGCTACAAACAGACAACCTTCATTCTGTGGGGTTTGGACTTGAGACAACGTGTGTATACAGTCCGGGTAACAATAGGAAACAGATGATTCCTCCAAACTGAGCACACGAAGATGAATTTAATAAGGGTGCAATCGACCAAGGCAGGGTGGGGTGGGTGGGGAGAAGGGTGCAGCACCCGCAGTTGGAATAGTGGGGAGCCGGGAATGTTGCCTGCCCCAGTCTGATATGGGAAGCAAGGAGAGGTGGCCAGAAGGGACTGGCTGTGTGAGGAAGGTCCCCAGACAGGAGCCGTGACTGCTGAGTCTCTTCCTAAGGACTTTGGCTGCTAGTTTTCTGTCTCCTCTGAAATCCCCCACTGCAATGTGAGCATGCGTGAGAGTAGCTTGGAAAGCTTGATCAACACCCCAGAGTTGCTGCCTCTGTGGCTCCCGAGCATCTGTATCTCCAGCCGGTTCTCAGCTGGTGCTGGTGCTGGTGCTGGTGCTGCTGGGCCCTGCATCAGCACCACGCTTGCCCTGTACCTGTCCTAGCTTGCCCTACTTTTTGGCTCTTTGGACCGAAAGGTCTTCCAGGGCAGGACTGTCAGACTCCATCCCTGCTGCTCTGTGCACCCAGTGTATCCGGGCCTTTGCCGCGCTGAATTCACCGGTGTTTGAATGGTTTGCAACTTGTCCCTGTTGACTATTGCCCAGATGCACCCATGCTGTATCTTGGCGGTCCCTAAGTGGCAGCTGTCGCCGAGATGGAGGTCAGCATGCAGGTTTATTAGGGTGTGCCTTTGGGATTAACACCCAGCGGAGCCAAGTGAAGCGAGCGGCGGTGGGCCAAGGGAGAAGATGGGTCACGAGGCTTTCGTGGAAGCCCCGTGGGGAGTTGCCAGCTTGCTGGGATGGCCCTTCACACTGTCCCGAGTTGGGGGCAAGGATGCCAGACCTTCACAGCCTACACATTCCCGTCACCGGATGGTGGCCTCCGGGGAAGCAGTGAGACCTTGGAGGAGGCTCTCCCTGGGGCTGAAGGGATCCCTGTCCTTTATGGGACTGGCAGCTGAGGGCTCTCCAGGAGCCCTCCTAGCAGCCTCCAGTCCTGAAGCGGTCTGTGTGGCACATTGTGGCACCTGCCACATCATCAGAACCTGCCCACGGAGCCAGGGAGGGGACAGAGGCTTTCTCGTGGCTGCCACTGCCCTCCCTTCCCTATCCCTGAGTCCTGTGGCCCCTCTACCCCAGGCCAAGAAACCCTCTTGGATCCCTCAATTACACAGAACCCCCAGCGAAGACCCCTGCCCATGGTTTTGCCTACAGCTGAGTTCCGAATCTTAGTTTTGCTGGGCCCAGCCATCCTGTGACACAGAGAAGCAGAAGTCCCCCAGACCCTATCCTGGCTCGTGCTGAGATGTGGAATAAACACATCAGTGCTGTTATCCACCACTTGCGGTGATTACGGGGTCCTCCAGGCCTTCTGGAGAGAGGGAGAGGAAAAGGAAGGGATTGTGTCTTCTGTCATGTCCCTGAGGCCGGCAGTCCCAGGCAGTACATCTGACTCCTGTTTCTGGGGCAGAGTGTGGTGGGTAGAGGCTCCCTCTGGAGTCAGATTGACCAGCATATAAACCTCAGCAAGGTGACCTTGGATTTTCTGATGCCCTTGGCTAGGTAGGAACCAATACCTCTGAACTTGTCTGTCAAGTGGGGGGGTGGTGGCCACCTGGGAACTGTGTTGTGAGGATTATGGGGGGGCCGGCCCCGTGTCTCAGCTCAGGCAGCCGAAGCAGAACACCACAGATGGAGTGGCCTAAACAGACATTGATTTCTTGCAGTTTGGAGGCTGAGAAGTCCAAGGCCAAGGTGCTAGCCCATTCAGTTCCTGGCGAGGGCTGTCTTCCTGGCTTGTAGATGACCTTTTCCCTGTGCTCTTCTCCTCTTCCTCTTTTTTTAAGGACCCCAATCCCATCCTGAGGGCCTCACCTTCATGACCTCATCCAACCCTAATTTCCCCCCAAAGGCCCCACCTGCAAATACCACCACACGGGGCCTGGGGTAGGGCTTCAGCATGTGAATCTTTGGGGACACAAGCATCCAGTCCATGACACCATGTGTGCTTAGCCCAGTGCTGTGCATTTAGTAAGTTGGAGCATTATTATTATTTTCAAAGACAAGCCATTGGCTGAAGCTTCTAGAATAGCATCAAGAGCCTGGGTTGGCACTCCGCTTCGGCCTCCTGTTCATTGTGTGACCTCAGGTTTGTTGCTTAATCTCTCTGATCTTAATTCTCATGGTGTGAGAAATCGGTATAAACGTAGAACCATGGGGTGCCTGGGTGGCTCAATGAGTTAAGCGACCAGCCTCGGTTCAGGTCGTGATCTCATGGTTTGTGGGTTCAAGCCCTGCGTCGGGCTCTCCACTACTCTCAGCATGGAGCCCGTTTCAGATCCTCTGTCCTCCTCTGTCTCTGCCCCTCCCCTGGTTGTGTTTTCTCTCTGTATCTCTCTCAAAAATAAACAAACTTAAAAAAAATTTTTTTAAATAAAAATAGAACCAAGCCTCACAGAGCTGTGGAGAGGGTATAGTGAGTCAATAAGATAGGTAACCCTAGAACTAATTCATCACTCATTCATTCATTCATTCATTCATTCATTCATTCATTCGCTGGCACAGAAGAGCTCATTCAGAAGGATACGGATAGTGAGGATACGGAGGGTGGATGTATCAGTCTTCCCTGGCCACCATAACAAGGTACCACACACTGAGTGGCTTAAACAACAGAAATGTATTTTCTCACAGTACTGGAGGCTGGAGGTCCAAGGTCATGATGTCAGCAGGGTTGGCTTCTGTGGGCCACGAGGGAAGGCTCTGTTCCCAGCGTTCCTTGTGGATGGCCCTCTTCTCCCCGTGTCTTCATGTGGCCTTCCCTCTGTGGTGGTCTGCATCCCAGTTTCCCCTTATAAGGACACCAGTCACACCAGATGAGGCCCCACCCTCATGACCTCATTGTAACGTGATTACCTCTGTAAAGACTTTGGCTCCAAATAGATCACATCCTGAGGTCCTAGGGGTTAAGGTTTCAGCATGTGATTGGGGGGCAGGGACACGGTTTAGCCCATCACAGCTGGGGAGGTGAAGGCATCCTGGAAAGTGGGAGTTAGGTAGGTCTTTGAAACCAGAGGGGTAAACTGAGGCCCCTTGGGGCAGTGCTAGCAGCCACAGCCAGAATTTAGAGCTTAGGGATTTTCCATCCCAGCAACCTTTTGTGGACGGAGCAGGTGGGTCCATGCGGTGACTGCACTAGCCACTGGGAGGGGGACGCGGGCAGACAGCAGGGCCCCTGCGTCACAGTCACTCTGGCAGGCAACAGTCAGATGGCCACCTCCGAGGGGCAGGCGGACATTGGCAGGAGGGCTACAAGCTGCCTGAGATAGGGCTGGCCCCTGCAAAGAGCTGGGGCTGGCCCTGTGTGTGGGGTGGTAGCTGCGTTAGCGCTCCCCCCCCCCCCCCCCGTGCTGTCCCCTTGTGTGACACCAAGGCGGGCAGCCTGGGCCAGCCCAGTGGTACCAGACATTCTCACGCAGGATCAGTGAGTTGGAGAAACACACTCCTGTGTGTTTCTCCTTGATCCCACACTCTTCCTGGACGATAGCGCAGACACCAGAGGTGTGTGGGTTTGCTACACCTCAGGCAGTTCTCCGACGCCAGCCGGGTGGCCGCCCCTTAACCGAATTCTGATGCTAGCTGCCTGGAGTCGGTGTCAGGTCCCACAGGTTAGGGGCCCCAGTCCTGCAAGACTGTCCCCCACTTGAGGTGCAAGTCTCAGATTGTCACCTGTACTTCTTTGTTGGTTTTGTTTATTTTTGAGAGAGACAGAGAGAGAGCGCGTGCGCACAGACATGGGGAGGGGCAGAGAGAGAGGGAGACACAGAATCCAGAGCAGGCTCCAGGCTCTGAGCTGTCAGCACAGAACCCAATGTGGCTCACGAACTGCAAGATCATGACCTGAGCTAAAGTCGGACGCTTAACCGACTGAGCCACCCAGGCGCCCCATCCCCTGTACTTCTTGATAGCCACATACTGGGGTTTCCCTTATCCCCCTCCTTAGGTTTGATCATTTGCTCATAGGAGTCAGGGAAACACTTTGGTTCACCACTTTATGACAAAAAGGTACGATATAGGACGCAGATGAACATCCAGATGGAAGAGGTGCATAGGGCAAGGTCTGGGGGAAGGGCACAGAGCCTCCGTGTCCTCTTGTGACACCCTTCCATCACCTCCATGTTTGGCAGCCTGCTCTCCAAGCCTCATACTTGGGGATTTTTATGGAGGCTTCATTACCACAGACACGATGGAGAGTGAACTCAGTCTGCCTCCCTGTCCCCTTCCGGGAGAATGAGGGATGGGGCTGAAAGTTCCAAGCTTCTCATCATAGCTTGGTCTTTCTGGTGACCAGTCCCCATCCCGAAGCGATCCAGGAGCCTGCCAGGCATCACCTCATTAGAACAAAGGACGTTCCTCTCACCCAGGAGAGTCAGAGGGATTTAGAAATTCTGTGTCAGGGACTGAGGCCAAAGATCAAATGGTAGAATAGAAGATGCCCCTAGCGCTGTGATCACTTAGGAAATTACCAGGGTTTTAGGAGCTCTGTGCGGGGAACTGGGGGCCAAGACCAACAGGTACATGTTTTTTTATTATTTCGTGGTCAGCAAACTGTTGCCCAAAGGACAAACCCGGCTCTCCACTTGGTTTTGTAAATAAAGTTTTATTGGAACACAGCCACGCTCATTCATTGGCATATGGCTGCTCTCCAGATACAAGGGCAAAGTTAAATACTTGAGACAGAGACCAGATGGCCAGCAAAGCCAAGAATGCTTACTCCGTAGATCTGTACAGAAACGGTTTGCAGACCCTTGTTTTTGTGCTTCTCTGTCTATAGTTCTAGGTACCAGGTTCACGCCTGAACTTCCTTGTTGTGCTGCCTTAGAGAAGTGTCTTAGTCTATTTGGGCTGCTAAAACAAAAATACCATAGAGTGGGTGGCTTAAAAAACAGAGATTTATTTCTCAACAGTTCTGGAAATCGAGAGGTCCAAGATCAAGGTGCCAGTAGTTCAGTGTCTGCTGAGAACCCGCTCCCTGGTTCACAGACACCTGTCTTCTATGTCCTCACATGACAGAAGAGGGAAGGGAGCTCTCCAGGGTCTCTTTCATGAGGTCACCAATCCTACCCATGACCTCATCACCTCCCACAGGCCCTCCTCGTAATACCCCCATCACACTGGAGATTAGAATTTCAGCATAGCAATTTGGGGGGAACTGAAACATTCAGTCCATTGCAAGGAGTGTCCTCCTCCCCAGAGCCTCAGTTTTCCCTCTCTGTAAATGGGAGACTATTACCCTGAATTGTTGGGATGATCCCATGGGGCAAGGCAGGCAGGAGAGAATTTCACAAAGTGCCACATTCTCGGGACTTATTCTCTCCATTCTACCTGCTGATAGCCTCCACCTTGCTGTGCTGGCAGCCTGGAGCCTGCTTCCCCCTCTCTGACCCTTCCTCCCTCCCTCCCTCCCTCCCTCTCTCTCTCTCTCTCTCTCTCTCTCTCTCTCTCTCTCTCAAAAATAAAGATCAAAATTTTTTTTAAAAATCAACAGCAAAATATTTACTTACACTATATTAACACATAGTATCCACACTTGTAAAAATTGTGGTAAAATACACAACATAAAATTTTGCCTTCATCATTTTTAAGTTCGGTAGTGCTGAGTAATTCACATTGTTGTGTGGTCAGTCTCTCTTCGTCTCCCAAAACTACAGCTCCGTTAAGTAATAATTTCCCTTTCTCTCCTCCCCCCAGCCCCTGGCAACCACCATTCTGTTTTCTGTCTCTATGAACTTGCCTCCTCTAGGCACCACTCATAAGTATTTTGTCTCTTTGTGACTGGCTTATTTCACTTAGCGTGACATGTTCAAGGTTCACGCATGTAGTGGCAGGTGTCAGAATTCCCTTCCTTTTTTTTTTCTTTTTCAACTTTATGTGTATATTTTCAGAGAGAGAGGGGAGGGACAGGCAGAGAGAGAGGGGGAGAGAGAGAGAGAATCCTAAGCAGGCTCCACACTATCAGTGCAGAGCCCGACACAGGGCTCTATCCCACAAACCATGAGACCACGCCCCAAGCCAAGATCCAGGGTCGGACACTCAACCAACTGAGCCACCCAGGTGCCCCAGAACTTCCTCCCTTTTAAGGCTGAGTTATATTCCCTTGAATGTGTCTGCTACATTTTGTTTATCCATTTGTCCATCAATAGACACTTGGGTTGTTTTGCCCTTGGCTGTTGTGGATAGTGCTGCCATGAACACGGGTGTGCAAATCTCTCTTCAGCACTCTGCTTTCAGTCCTTTGGGGTATATACCCAGAAGAGAACTGCTGGATCAGATGCTGATTTGCTGTTTAATTTTTTGAGGACCTGCCATCCTCTTTTCCTTAGGAACCGCACGATTCTACGTGCCCATCAGCAATGCACGAGAGTTCCGATTTCTCCATATGTGCACTGACACTTGTTATTTTCCATTTTTTAATACGAGCCATCCTAATAGGTGTGAGGCGGTCAGTATCTCATCACGGTTTTGATTTGCACTTTCCTGATGATGAATGATGTTGAGCATCTTTGCGTGTGCTTGTTGGCCATCTGTTTATCTTCTCTGGAGACGTGTCTGTCCAGGTCCTTTGCCCATTTGGGAATCAGGTTGTTTTTTGTTGTTGAGTTGTAGGAATGCATCATACAGTCTAGACATTAGCTCCTTATGAGATACACGATTTGCAGGTATTTTCACCCATTCTATGGGTGTTGCCTTTTCACTCTGTTTATTGTGTCCTTTGATGTACAGAAGTTTGTTTACTTTGACGTGGTCCAGTTTATTTCATGTTACTTTTGCCTGCTCTGCTTTTGGTGTCACAGCCAAGAAATCGTTGCCAAATCATGGCGCTTCTCTGCTATGTTTTCTTTGAGGAATTCTGTAGTGTTCGCTCTGGTATTTAGGCCTTTGATCCATTTTGAGTTGATTTTTGTGTATGGTACAGGTGAGGGTCTCACTTCATTCTTTTCCATGTGGACATCCAGTTTTCTCAAGAGCATTTGTAGGAGACTGCTCCCCCCCCCCCAACACTGAATGGTCTTGGCATCTTTGTCAAAATCGTTTGATATGTACTGATAGACATGAGGGTTTATTTTTGGGCTCTCTGTTCTTCACCACTTGTGTTTATGCTGGTACCTCAAACTATGCTAGTATTTTTATTACCATAGTTTTATAATGAGGTTTGAAGTCAGGAAATACCAAACTTCTAGCTTTGTTCTTCCTTTTCAAGATTGCTTTACCTATTCATGGGAGTCCTTATGACTTTTAGGATAGAGTTTCCTTTTTCTGCAAAAAAAAAAAACAAAACAAAACCAAAAACCAAAAACCAAAACACCACGCCAAAGCAACATCAACAAAATACCATTGTGATTTTGATGGCGATTACACGTAGATCGCTTTGGGTTTTATTGACGACAATATTAAGTCTTTCAATCTCTGAACACATGGGAAGCCTTTCCGTTTATTTGCATCTTTAAAAAGTTCTCTCGGGGTGCCTGGGTGGCTTAGTCGGTTGTGTATCCAACTTCAGCTCAGGTCGTGATCTCACAGCTTGTGGGTTCGAGCTCTGCATCGGGCTCTGTGCTGACAGTCCAGAGCCTGGAGCCTGCCTCTCTCTCTCTGTGCCCCTCCCCTGCTCATGCTTTGTTTCTTTCTCCTTCAAAAATGAATAAATATTAAAAATAACAGTAATAATAATAATAATAATAATAATAACAACAATAATAATAATAAAGTTCTCTCAGCAGGTTTACTGTAGCTTTCAATATACAGCCCTTTCACCTCCTTGGCTAAGTTTATCCCTAAGTATTTTATTCTTTTGGATGCTACTTTTTTTTTTTTTAGTGTTTCTTTATTTTTGAGAGAGAGCGAGCATGAGCAGGGGAGGGGCAGAGAGAGAGGAAGAGAGAGAATCCGAAGCAGACTCCGTACTATCAGCACAGAGCCCAACACGGAGCTCGAACTCAGAAACCGCGAGCTCATGACTTCCGCTGAAGTTGGATGCTTAACTGAGCCACCCAGGCACCCCTGGTTTTGATGCTATTGTAAACAGAATATTTAACCTTTTGTTTTGGGATTGTTCATCGGTAGTGTTTAGAAATACAGCTAATTTTCACGTATGGGTTTTGTATCCTGCAACATTGCTGAATTTATTGATGGCTGCTAACAGTTTTCTTGTGGAGTTTCTAGGGTTTTCGGGGCATAAGATCACCCGAGATCATTTCACTTCTTTCTTTCCAATTTGCATACCTTTGGTTTCTTTTCCTTGTCCTAATTCATCTGGCTAGAGCTTCCAATGCTACGTGAAGTAAAAGAGGCTAGCAGAGGTGTCTTTGTCTTGCTCTTGACTTTGAAGGAAAAATTTTCAGTCTTCCACCATCGCATGGGATGGTAACTCTGGATTTTTCATGCGTGACTTTCATACGTGACCGGTAGTTTCTTCCTGTTCTTAGTTCGGTGAGAGTTTTTATGACGAACGGGTGTTGAATTTTGCCACATTCTTTTTCTGTATCATCCGCGATGCCCATGGGGTACTTTTCTCTTCGTTATGTTAATGCTGGTGTCTTGCGTTGGTCAGTTTTTGTGCCTTGAACCCTCGCTGCATCTTAGCAGTAAATCCTGCTTGGTCATGGCGCTTGTGGAGCTCTCCGGATCCTGCCGAATTCTGTTTGCCAGTGTTTTGTTGAGCCTTCTGATGGAGTCACTCTTTGGAGACATTGGTCTCCAGTGTTTGTGTCATGACTTGCTTGGCTTTGCTTTCCAAGGTAATGTCGGCCTCATGCAACGCAAGTATTCCCTCCTCTTCCATTATTATTATTATTACGTTAGAAGAATTTGAGGAGGATTGGTGTTAATTCTGATTTTTGTCGAGTCTTTCTTTCTCTCTCTCTCTTTTATTTTTTTGCTCTTAGTCAGTCTGGCTTAAGGGTTTGTCAATTCTGCTGATCTTTTGGAAGCCTCACCTCTTGGTTTTGTTAAAACCTACCCTTGTATTTCTTCTCTTTCTTTTGTTTATCTCTGCTGTGACATTGCGATGACCTTCCTTCTGCTAACTTTGGGTTTTGTTTGTTCCTCTGTAGTTCCTCGAGGTGTCAAGTTAGACTGTTGATTGGAGACCTTCCTTGTAGTTTGAACATAAGCACTTCCAGCTGTAAATGCCCCTTGTACCCTGCTTTCTTTACATCCCCTGGATTTTGATACATTGCCTTTTCCTTTCCATTTGTCTCAAGATACTTGCTGATTTCTCTTGTGATTTCTTCTTTGACCCGTTGGTTGTTGGAGGCTGTGTATGGTTTGGGGCACCTGGGTGGCTCAGTCAGTTGAGTGTCTCTCTCTCTTTTTTTTTTAAATATAATTTATTGCCAAACTGGCTTACATACAACACCCAGTGCTCGTCCCAACAAGCGCCCTCCTTAATGCCCATCACCCATTTAGCCCATCCCCCCACCCACCTCCCCTCCAGCAACCTTCAGTTTGTTCTCTGAACATGAGAGTCTCTTATGGGGGCGCCTGGGTGGCTCAGTCAGTCGAGGGACCGACTTCGGCTCACGTCATGATCTCACGGTTCGTGAGTTCGAGCCCCACATTGGGCTTTGTGCTGACAGCTTGGAGCCTGGAACCTGCTTCGGATTCTGTGCCTCCCTCTCTCCCTGTCCCTCCCCCACTCGTGCTCTGTCTCTCCAAAAATATATAAGCGTTGAAAAAAAAAAACAGAGTCTTATGGCTCAGGTCATGATCTCACAGTCGTGGGTTCAAGCCCCGCGTCAGGCTCTGTGCTTATCAGTCTGATGGGTGTTCGAGAGCAGCCACTGTAGGGACCCTTGAAGCAGGGGAATTTTATTCTCCTGAACAGGTTACTGTTTCAGCCAGAATAGAGAGACCAGGTGAGGTTTTAGGCAAGTAACACTGCAGGCACCCTGTGCGGCAGGCTCTGTGCTCAGCACATGGTGTGCGTTACCTTGTTCGGTCTTCCCGCAGCCCCATGAGGCAGGTGCTGTTCCTGTACGCCCTTCACCCAGCGAGAAAACTAAGGTTCAGAGAGGTGATGTGCTTTGACTGTGGAAACACAATCAGTAGCCACAGTGGCCAGGATATGGCAGCTGGAGCTGAGATGGGGGGAAAAAAAGTTCTAAGCCAAAAGTCCAGCCATGGCTTCCTAGCTTTGTGGCCTTCAGTAGGCCAGTTTGCCTCCCGACCCTCAAGTTTCCACACCTGTAAACAGGGCCGGTTCCAGGGTTCGGCTAGGTAGTTTTCAGACTTGGAAATGCTGCTGGCGAAGCCCAGCTTAGAGCCCGCTGAGCTCAGAGGTCAGTGCTGTTCACGGGGTGAGTGCTGACTCGGTTGTGTGGGGCAGACACTGCAGGGCATGGCCAGGGATGCTCTGAGTTCTGTTTTCCCCTCCAGGAGGCAACCACAAGGAAGGGGAGAGGGGCATGGAGAGCCTGCGATCGCTCTCCGGTGGGTGCACTGCTGAGCTGGCGTGGCTGAGGCCGAGTAGGCCACGGGGCAGCCAGGAAGGGAGCGGCTGCTCATGGAGGGGTTTGGATTCAGAACTGCTCCTGTTACCCCATGTCGCAGCCCTGGCGATGCAGAGCTGGGACCGGCCTTTGAGGTCATCTCTCTTGGCCTCCTCAACCTCAAGGTGGGGAAACTGAGCCTCTAGAGAGGAGAAATGCATGGCTAAAGCCCCATGGTGACGCTGGGCAGACTGGGGGCCAGAATCCAGCAAAGCAGAAGGGTGTTCAGGCCACTGGAGAGTCATCTCTGTGAGCAGAGGCACGGCTGCCCTTTCAGCACTGTGTCCCTCACTCCTGGTGCATCAGGGGCGCTCAAAAAAGATTTATTGAGCGTGTGAGGATAGTAGGAAAACACACCCCCAGGGAGTCAGACAGCCTGGAATTCGGTGTCTGCTCTGGGCCAGCTTTACTTCTCTGGGCAAGTTTGCTTCACTTTGCTGAGCCTCAGTTTCCCAAATTGAGATCACAGACCCAACTGGTAGGTGCCTGAGCAGGGAATGGAACCCAGAGCTGCTAGATTCCAGGCCTGATTTATCACTATACCTTCCTGATTCTTTTATATACTTGTTTCCCCTTCTGTTCTCCCTCCCTCCCTCCCTCCCTCCCTCCCTTCCTTCCTTCCTTCGTTCCAAAAATATTTATTGAGTACCTGCTATGTGCCAGGCACTGTTCTAGTCTCCATGGATACAGAAGTGAACAAGATAGGTGAGGCCCTGGCCTCAGGGAATTTATATCTTAGAAGAAGGTAATAGTAAGCAAGTAAACAGGACAGGAATAGCATATGTACCCAGAAGGGACTGTAACGGGGTGTGAGTGGTGTCAGGAGAGGGCTGTGTCAGATAAGGGGCTCAAGGAAGATGACATTTCCTGTGACACCTGAGAATAACCAGCCAGGCAGAGGGCCTGAAGAAATAATTCAGTAAAACATGGTGCTTTCACAGGCCACAGGCCTCAGACTTGCAGAAGGCACCATGAGGAGGGCATGGAAGGAGAGAAGTTATCAAAGCACCCCAGATGGCCTCAGACGGCCAGGAAGGACGACACGGCCCTTGGGGATGACCGCACCCTGGGTCGCGTTTGGGTCTCTCCGTCCAACTGCCTCTGCCCTTCCAGGTGAAGCAGATCATGGAGGAGGCAGTCACACGGAAGTTCGTCCACGAGGACAGCAGCCACATCATCTCCTTCTGTGGTGAGTCCGTGGACCCTGACCTGGAACGGGGCTTCTTTCTCTGTGGGCTGCCTTGGGGGAGTGGCGTCTTTGTGCAAGGATTCTCACACCGTGTTTTGACTTTGTGACTCTGAAGTTATTTTTGGATTCCCGGGGGGCTCTGTGAGGGAATTTGGAACCACGGAGAAGTCGAGAGAAGAAAGGAAGAATGGCCTGCATACCCAGCAAGAGTTAGTCACTGCTGACGCTGGAGGGACTGTCTTCCCCTCGTGTGGGCTCAGTTCATGGCTACCCATCCCCCTAGTGACGTTGGTCTCGCATGTGACGACAGACTCTGCACCCTTTCCTCACCCTGCCTGTGGCTGTTGCCAAATGAAGGGGGAGGATGGATGGGCTTTAAAGACATAGGGAATCGGGAGCCATTGATCCATCCTAAGGGATCATGTCCAGCTGGCTCAGCAGAGGAGGCAGGCCTAGGGCTCGGAGCTTGACTTGTATCCTTGAACCAGCTGTGCTCACAAGATTCCAGAAATAAATAACCGTGCTGCCAGGTTCTTAACTGTCCTTCCACAGTGGCTGCAGACACATGTTTTACGTGTCCCCACAGTCAGGGTTCAGCTTCTAATCCATGTGTATGTATAAGCAGGGATGTTTCTTTCTGCCTGAAAACCTTTTCATTCCATGACTGGAGTGTCTCGCAATGGAGGACGTGCTGTATCTCCCCTCTTGCACTCTTGGCCCTGAGGAGAGGCCAGAGCGAGGAGACCTGGTCGGCCCTCAGCTTCATCCAGATGGCTGGAGGCATTACCCATGGGAGCACATGCTGTGACCTGGGAGCCCACTGCTGTCAGTTTAGCCCCTTTGCAGCCAGGCAGACCTGGGTTCAAATCCCTTCTCTGCCATTTGTTTGTTGGGTGACCTTGGCAAAAAAAAAAAGAAAGAAAGAAAGAAAATTAAGTTTATTTGGAGAGAGAATGTGTGGGCAGAGGGAGGGCAGAGAGAGAGGAAGAGAGACAGAGAGTATCTCAAGCAGGCTGTAAGCTGTGAGCACGGAGTCTGATGCGGGCCCCGAACCCATGAACCATGAGATCGTGACCTGAGCCGAAGTCAGACGCTTAACTGACTGAGCCATCCAGGTGCCCCCAAGTTTCTTTTTAAAGTGAGATATGTTTGGCCTGCTGGATGAATTCTGTTCCACATAGGAATTATTGCCCTCACTTAATTTTTGGTGGTGTCTTAAAATTTTATTTTACTAGCAAGTAATATGATGGTTACCATGGTACTGGTTTCAGTTTCATCATCCGTACGAAGTAGGTATTTGTACAAAAATTAGTAGGACAATAATAGGTCATTATAATCTTTTTTGATGTGATTAAGCTTTCCTTATGATTCTTAGATACGATCAACATAATGATGTTTGATTTAAAATTAGAATAAAATCTCTTAATTAAATGGAAAATTCAGGATTGATTCCTATAGTGCTGAATCCCTGTTTATACTTGTAAGATATTTGATCATATTCATCAGTTGTTTTCTTGCCTAAGTATACAAATTACTTTTCTATTTTCGTGTTTTGCTTTATGTATTTTCATATATTTCCATATGGGAGACAGTACCCATATTGTGTTACTTTGATCTCTATCTCAATTTCCAAGGTGACTGTATCATGTGTTAATATATGGTAAGAGTAGCCTGAATGGATACGGTTTTTTGTTGTTGTTGTTGTTGTTGTTGTTTACATTTAATAAGCCTTTTTACAGCGGTTTTAAGTTCACAGCAAAATATAATAGAAAGTAAAGAGAGTCTTCATATACCATACCATTCTCCCGTACACACCTAGACTCACCTGTTGTCAACATCTTGCACGACAGTGGTCCATTTTAGGTAGCATTTTTTTTTCAAATCTTTGTTTCATTTTGAGCGAGAGAGCATGCATGCGTGTGAGCAGCAAAGGGGCAGAGAGATACGGGAGAAAGAATCCCGTGCTGTCAGCACAGAGCCTGATGCAGGACTTGATCCCACAAACTGTGAGATCATGACCTGAGCTCAGATCCAGACTTGGACGCTGAACCAACTGAGCCACCCAGGCACCCTGACAACAGTGGAGCATTTTATACAGACACTAACTCATTATTTTCAGGCAAAGTCTCTAATTTGCATTAGTGTTCAGCCTTGGTGTTATGCATTCTATGAGTTTTAACAAATGTGTAATGATGTGAATCCACCTTTGTGTTATCGTGTGAAAGAGTTTCACTGCCTTAAAAGTCCTCTGTGCTGTGCCCCTTTATCCCTGCATTCACCCCAACCCTTAACTCCATAGTCTTCCTCTCTCCAGAGTGTCATATAGTTAGAATCATACAGTGGATATCTTTGAATGTTTAGAAAATTAAAATTCCCCAGTAATTGAATGTAGGCATTCAAGATATTCCTTGCCCTTTGTTTTGTTTTGTTGCTCAGCAGTATAGGATCTGATGACCTATGCCTTCCATGAAGAAAGCATAATTTCTCTAGATGTGTGTCACCTAACGGGGACATCATGAACCACTACATAGCACTCACATTGGGATCATCCTCTTCTGTGATGTACGGTGGGTCTAGATAGACTCTCTAGCAATGGAAGGAGACAGTCTCAAGAGGTTAGAACTTTATCAAACTGGAATGGCAAATCCTTCCTTAACTTCCCATCGGAAATAAGGCCAGGGAGAGTCTGTTTGCTGTGGTTTGGCCATGCTGCAAAGTACAATAGCTGTAGAGCACACTTTGTGAGGGGGTGTTTCGTCCTAAAACTGAACAGTGTCTGCTGAAGAGCTGGAGATGTTCTGCTGTGTTACAAGAAAATAAACACACTCTCTTTTAACTCCTCTAGTAGTGGAAGTCCAGAAAAATCATGCTAGTTTCAGTTTGACATTGTCAGCTTAGGATAAACATTCACCTAACGATATCATTTTCTTCCAGTGTCATAGAGTCTGTCAGTAATGGTCATTGTAAACATCAGTTCACCTGTAGCTGTCAAATTCTGATAAAACCCATTCTTGCTTTTGGTCAATATAGAGGAGAAGGTAAGATTTCTTAGTGCTTTAAGCCTACCAATGGTATAATTACCATTCAGTGTAGTGTGGTTTCCAGGTGTGGTCCCAAAGGAATTCTTTTGAACAAATCATTAGCCATACACTTGTAATTTACTATATTTTTCGATTGTTGATTTAACATGTATTTTGCTTTCTTCTCTAGGAGCAGATAAGAATGCTGAGGAAGACTCTATAATCAGGTAGGATTTTTATGGATTTGTAAAAATGACATTTGTTGGGGCACCTGGGTGGCTCAGTCGGTTAAGGGTGTGACTCTTGATTTCAACTCAGGTTTGTGAGTTCAAGCCCCACATCGGGTTTTGTGCTGGCAGCCTCCTTGGGATATCTTTCCCTCTTTCTGTGTGCACTCACTCTCACAGTATAAAGGAATGAAATGAAATGAAATGGAAAATGAAAGGAAAGGGAATCAAATGAATGAACTGAAAATTATGTGTTTCCTAAGGGAACGCAGAGAACAAAAGCAGTTGTTGAGTGTTCTACCCTGGACAAGACACTATATCCTATGTGTAACATGTGTTCAGTTATATAGTCATTGTATAGCTTTGCAAAGTAGCTGTGTTATTGTAGCCTACTTTTTATTACTTTGGCAGATGTGGTTCAGGGAGGTTGATTACTCGACCCATGATTCCATAGTTAATGGGTAGCTGAGGGGATTTGCCCATCAGCCTGTGTAGCTTCCACATCCATTCTCTGATTCCTCAGCTGCACTGAGATGAAGATAGAGATCCTAGGGCAGATCAACTCAGAATGTCAAAGGTAATGATATCGGAACTCTAATTTAGGTTTTTCTTAAGAAACCAGGTTAGTGCAAACATTTGCCCTTATATATTTGACCACTAGTGCTAACAAAATAATTAGTGCAGTGGTAACTAGTTCCTTGTTTTTAACCATCAGAGATTTTAGGGTGGATGTCAGCTATGGACATGGTGTCACAGGTTTTACATAATAAGCAAGATCTAGCCAGGCAGCTCCTTAGATGTGGTGATATCCTCTCTTCTGGACACAAATGAGTTTTCTGTAAGGGAAGGATATCTAGTTTTAGACCATATTATGACAATTAAATTCATCCTCTATTTTGAGGATATTGCTCTATGATTCTCTGTTGCCTAAGTTCCCCGTCTAGTTTCCCTTTGGCCTAGTACCCTGACTAGTTCTAGGAAGCCTTTTCTTTTTTTGGAGATGTTTTTTCCCATGACTTTTCTGTACTGTGCTTTTGCCTTTTTACTTTCTTCTCTGGGTTTCTTGGTATTTCTTTTTTTTCAATTAAGTTTTCCACTTCTGCCATCTAAGGACTCTCCATTTTTCCAGAGGCCAAATCAAAAGTACTTAGAATCTCAAGATTGAGGCAACCTCAGAGATCAATTCATCAAAATACCCTCTGGTACTTCAACCTATGTTTAACCTCCTTGCCCAATGGTTGTTTACATGGAGAATTTGAAACTCAAAAGAGATTGAAGTGACCTATTTGAATATGATAAGTGACAGAAATGAGATTCAAATTCGGGTTTCCTTCCTTCCTTCCTTCCTTTCTTCCTTCCTTCCTTCCTTCCTTCCTTCCTTAGTTTTTTGTCTTCAACTTGCTGGCAAATGTTTAAATAATAAAAATCTGGGAAGTGGGTCAAATGAATACAATGAAGGAGGGTAAGAATCGAATTAGCAGAGGAGACCAGGCTTCAAGAAGAACAACACTGAGCTGGATAGGAATAAGAGTTTTAGAAAAGATGTCAGAGTATGGGGGTTTATGCCAAGTGAGATAAAGGTGAACGACAGGAATGAAGGAGCCAGGGTTAGGGGAGTTGTTTAGAAAGGCATATTCAAATAGAGAGTTCAAGAGGGTCCTGACCAGTTTCTGCTTTTCTGTCTGTTGGTTTCATTGAAGGTGCGAGCATACTTCAGATTTTCTGTTGAGAGAGATTAAAAATCATTTGAGCTGCTGGGAAGAGTCTGTTTACAGCAAAGAGAAATATGATATCATCTACTTGCACCCCCACTTAGGGAGGATGGCTTAGATCCTCTCAAGGAATTGGGGGTGGGGGTGGAGATTGTGATCTACAGAGATGTATGGCCCAAGGCAAGCTGTCTCCTCACTCTACCTCTATTCTTGAATCTGTGATGCCCTTCCCATGTACCTGTAGGGCTGGGCAGGGGTACGACTGACTTGTCAAATCAGTAAGGGAGCTTCATCTGGATAGGTGATAACATGCCTATGTTGAGGTGACTGTGTGGATGACTGAGACTCCCAATTAGCTTGTTCTCCAGGAGCAGGACATGGCTCCTGCCCTCGGTCATTTGAGCCCATCCTTGTTGTAGGAGTCTGTGCCTTCATAGGCTAAAGATTGAAAGGTTGGAGAATGCCACTAAACCGTGCCAAAGAGTGATGTAGGAGTGGGAGCTCATAGGGAAGAAAATATTCAGGCAGCGAATAGAGAAATAGAGGCACAACTACCAGGACCATTTTGATCGCGGTCTCTCTCCTTGGGGAGCTGAATGCCCCTGAAGGTTTTTAAGGACTTGATAGTTATTATGGACTTCAATACGGCAAGACCAGTGTAGGAAAAGAGTTGGGCCTTGGGAACTTTTAATCTTTTAATCTCTAGTTGGTAATTCCACTCATAACATAGAAACCTTCACTTTCGTATATTTACTTAAACGGAGGTCTACCTGACACACAATGTAATGTGTGATGCAACAACTCTAGATGTCCCTCCATGCTCGCCTTAATGCAGCTCCCATCTGTTAATGTATAATGCTATTACGATATCACTGACTAGATTCTCTATGGTGTACCTTTGATCCTTGTGATTTATTCATTCTATGACTGGAACCCTGAACTTCCCTCTCCCCTTCACCCATTTTGTCCATCCCCCCACCTTCCCTCCCTTCTGGCAACAGTCAGTTCTCTGCATTTATGGGTCTGTTTCTGCTTTTTCTCTGTTTGTTCATTTATTCCACTTTTTAGATTCCACATAGAAATGAAATCATATAGGATTTGTCTTTCTCCATCTGACTTATTTCACTTAGCCTCATACCATCTCGGTATATCCATGATGTTGCAGATGGCAAGATCTCATTCTGTTTTTTAGCTGTGTAATATTTCATTGTGTGTGTGTGTGTGTGTGTGTGTGTGTGTGTGTGTGTGCGCGTGCGTGCGCAACGATTGTTCATGTATTGTTGGACATTTGGGTTGCTTCCATATCTTGTCTATTGTAAATAATGCTATAATTAAGATAGGGGTACATATATCTTTTCAAATTAGTATTTCCATTTCCCTTGGGTAAATCAATACCCAGTAGTGGAATTACTGGATCCTATGGTATTTGTATTTTTTATTTGTTGAGGCCCCTCCATACTGGCTTTCACTGTGGCGATACCAATTTACATCCCATGACCAGTGCACAAGGGTTGTTTTTCTCCACACCCTGAGCAACCCTTGTTGTTTCCTGTGTGTTGAAACTGAGCCATTCTGACCGATGTGAGGTGAGAAGTCATTGTGGTAACTTTTATACATTTAATTTTCAACCATTTCAGAGAATTCCCTGCCTGTCACACTGGGTTGTGGAAAGTCAGACTGGGTATTCCCTGGAGCTTTCACAGGTTAGGAGAGATGGAGGCAAAATAGAGAACTGAAAGATTTTTTAAAACAGGGTCCAAAAATTGAGACCTGTACTCTGGAAACCATAAAACACTAATGGAAGAAATTGAAGGTGACGGAAAGAGAAAGACATCCGATGATCATAGATGGGAAGAATACATATTTTTAAAGTGTCTACACCACCCAAAGCAATCTACAGATGTAATGCAATCCCTGTCAACATACTAACAGCATTTGTCGCAGAGTTAGACAAGCACTCCTAAACATTGTACAGAACCACAAAGACCTTGAATGGCCAAAGCAATATTGCAAAAGTGGAAAACCGGAGGGATCACAATCTCAGATTTCAAGTTTCATTTCAAAGCTGTAGTAATCACAAAAGTATGGTGGGTACTGGCGTGAAAAATAGCCACAAAGGTCAATGGAATAGTACCTAAAACCCAGAAATAAATCCACAACTGTATGGGCCGTTAATCTTCCACAAACAGGAAAGACTATCCAGTGGGAAAAGGCAGTCTCTTCACCAAATGGTGTTGGGAAAACTGGACAAGCCACATGCCAAAGAATGAACCTGGACCAGTTTCTTTACCGTAGACAGAAATAAACTCAAAATGAATTAAAGACCTAAGAATTAAAAGCAAAAATGAATTACTGGGACCTTATGAAGATAAAAAGCTTCTGCACAGCAAAGGAAACAACCAACAAAACTAAAAGGCAACCAATGGAATGGGAAAAGATATTTGCAAATGACATATCAGACAGAGGGCTAGTATCCAAAATCTATAAAGAGCTCACCAAACTCCACACCTGAAAAACAAATAACCGAGTGAAGAAATGGGCAGAAGACATGAATAGACACTTCTCTAAAGAAGACATCCAGATGGCCAACAGGCACATGAAAAGATGCTCAACGTCGCTCCTCATCAGGGAAACACAAATCAAAACCTCACTCATATCACCTCACGCCAGTCAGAGTGGCCAAAATGAACAAATCAGGAGACTATAGATGCTGGAGAGGATGTGGAGAAACGGGAACCCTCTTGCACTGTTGGTGGGAATGCAAATTGGTGCAGCTGCTCTGGAAAACAGTGTGGAGGTTCCTCAGAAAATTAAAAATAGACCTACCCTATGACCCAGCAATAGCACTGCTAGGAATTTACCCAAGGGATCCAGGAGTACTGATGTATAGGGGCACTTGTACCCCAATGTTCATAGCAGCACTGTCAACCATAGCCAAATTATGGAAAGAGCCTAAATGTCCATCAACTGATGAATGGATAAAGAAATTGTGGTTTATATACACAATGGAGTACTACATGGCAATGATAAAGAACGAAATATGGCCCTTTGTAGCAACGTGGATGGAACTGGAGAGTGTGATGCTAAGTGAAATAAGCCATACAGAGAAAGACAGATACCATATGTTTTCACTTTTGTGTGGATCCTGAGAAACTTAACAGAAACCCATGGGGGAGGGGAAGAAAAAAAAAAAAGAGGTTAGAGTGGGAGAGAGCCAAAGCATAAGAGACTCTTAAAAACTGAGAAGAAACTGAGGGTTGATGGGGGGTGGGAGGGAGGGGAGGGTAGGTGATGGTTATTGAAGCAGGCACCTTTTGGGATGAGCACTGGGTGTTGTATGGAAACCAATTTGACAATAAATTTCATATATTGAAAAAAAAAAGAATTAAAGACCTAAGTGTGAGACCTGAAACCATAAAAAAAATCCTTGAAGAGAGCACAGGCCATCATTTCTCTGACTTTGGCTGTAGCAACATTTTACTAGTTATGTCTCCTGAGCCAAGTGAAATGAAGCAAGAATAAACTATGGGGACTACATCAAACTACAAAGCTTTTGCACAGTGAAGGAAACCGTCAAAACTAAAAGGCAACCTCTGGAATGGGAGAACACATTTGCAAATGTTTTGCAAATCCAGTAAAGGGTTAGTATCCACAGTGTATAAAAAATTGATACAAGTCAACATCCCCCCCTCCAGAAAAGCCCAGTTTTAAAATGAGCAGAAGACATAACCAGACATTTTTCCAAAGACAACATGCAGATGGTCAACAGACACATGAAAAGATGCTCCCCAAAACTACATCGAGATACCACGTTCACACCTGTCCGAATGGCTACACTGCAAGACACAAGAAGGAAGTGTTTGCGAGGATGTGGAGACAAAGGAAACCTCTTGCACTGTTGGTGGAAATGCAAACGGGTGCGGCCCCTGTGGAAAACAGTATGGATGTTCCTCAAAATATTAAAAACAGAACTCTCCTATGATCCAGGAATTGCACTACTGGATTCTCCCCAAAAGAATACACAAAGACGAATTCCATGGTACACATGCACCCCTGTGTTTATTGCAGCATTATTTCCAATAGCCAGCACAAGCGTCCATGGACAAATAGTGAACAAAGAAGAAATCCTGTATGTATGTATGTATGTATGTATGTATGTATGTATGTATGTATGTATATGTATATCGATACACACACACACACACACACACACAGACACACACTGGAATATTACTCAACCATAAAACAATGAAATCTTGCCATTTGCAATGACCTGGATGGAGCCTGAGAGTAGTATGTTAAGGAAAGTCAGGGAAAGACAAATACCATATGATTTTACTCATGTAGCACTTAAGAAGTAATGAATGAGCAAAGGGAGAAAAAAAAGGGAGAGACAAACCAAGAAACAGGCTCTTAACTGCAGAGAACAGATGGCTCCCAGAGAGGAGGTGAGTGGTGGGAGGGGTGAAAGAGGTGATGGGGATGAAAGAGTGCCCTTGTCACGATGAGCACGGGGTGAACATGGAGTTGGTGAATCACTATATTGTACAACTTAAACTAATATGACACTGGATGTTGCTTTTACTGGAATTAAAATAAAACTTAATGAAAAAACCAGAGGCCAGTTTTTAATTATACCAAGAAACTTCGTTGAATAAACAGCCGACCTTTCCTTTAATTTTTTACTTAAAGCACTTTTTCTACTCAAAGGTAAGTTACCTAAAACAGTAAATTAAAAAACAAAAAAAAAATTAAAATTAAAAATAAAAACTTAACATGAAGCAAATTTTGCCCATGTAATCAAATTATATGAAATTAGTGTAACTAATTTCTACAAGATCTAACCGATGCTTACATTTCAATTAGTTCTATTTATGCAGCCAATTAAGTACCATCATATGGCCTCGCCACAGCAGAAAAAGAAACTTTATGCCTTTTTCTTTCAAACACCCCTACGTAGCAAACAAAAAACCTGTTCAGTATATTCTTACAATTTTGTGAGTGTCTGTATTTATTTTTATGTCAGAAATAATTACCTTGGGTTATACCTTTGTATCTGTTGCCTCATTCTATTTCTTCTTCTAAGATTCAAATACACATATGCTGAATCTCCTTCTCTGATTTCCACATCATTTTCTCTAATGTGTTTTAACATTTGTATTCACTTTGATAAATTCCACCCACTTTTTCCATTTCTAGCTTCCCTGTCCTTTATTTTGTGTTCCAGTCTCTACTGTCCCTTGTGATCCTTCTAATTTCACCTTCATTGCAGCGATGGTTTTATTTTCTTACCTTATTTTTCTTTCTGCTCAATCAGCTTACATTGCATTTTCTCAGGTGGCTACACTATCTCTTCCCTGACCTCTTCTATCACTGCTTTGTGCTCTCAGTGGTAAATACTTCCAAAAAGTGTTTTAAAGTAACAAAATGGTTGGACGTGATTTTCAACTCCCTTACAGAAGTATTTTTTCTGTTGAGTATGCTTTATCTGTCCTTGGTTTTTCTGCTACTTTCTTCCTTTTTGATTCTGGAAAGGTAGGAGTGGCCTTCAGCTGAAATCCTTTTGTTAATTCATCTTTAAAGGAGGTTGGGGTTTTTTTGGATAAGCTATTTGTAAGAGGTTCATGAAGAAGGCCATAGTGACTCCAGTTCCTGACCAGAAAAACTTTGTCTTGATTCAGGGTTTTCCATGAGAATCTTTTTTTTTTTTTTTTTTTTTTTTTTTTAATTCTCAACAGCCACTGGAGACAAGCAGCCCTGAGGTTTTCAGGATGCAAAGACATCTCTTCCCCACTTCTACAGAGACAGAAAAATGCCAAAAAAAAAAAAAAGCCTGTTTGGCTTCATCTCCCCAACTTCTTAGAATCAAACCAGGTACAGGGAAACTCCTGCCATCAGCTTTAAAAGTCCATGTTGCTTTTGCAAACAATGGATTTTGGTTTTGCATCTCAGGGTGGGCCTCTCGGTTTCATGAAGCATCTCTTGCTGGTTCCAAGCTCTATAGCTGTGGTATCCTCGCTCCACTTGCCACATGCAGCCTGCTTGTTCTCGCTGCTTTTGGCAGACATTCCGCCTATTTTGTGGCCTAGGGTTTTTAGCTCTCTTCTAGTTTAGCGGAATACAGCGTATGTGTTTTAGTTTTTCCCTCTCTTTGTTGTTACTCTGGCCAACTGCCAGAAAGGAAAAAAAGAAAACGCCAACTTTCTTGTACCATCCTCAGACTCCAAATCTAACAAATATGTTAAAAGGACATTTTATACAAGACAAAAACTTGAGTGTCTCACCATATTACGGAAAGACAAAAGTATGCTTTCCTTACTATTTTATTGGTAAGATACTAATTTTCCACACTGCACTAATTTTTACAAGGTCATTATAGCAAATGGGCTAATTGCTTTTATTTTAAAAACTCATGTGTATGTTAGTTATAAGCTAAGGCAGAAAATAATCTGATGCCTAAATGTAAAAGATACTTTTCAAGACCTAGGGCCCATCTGGGGAACAAACTATGTATATACTCATCAGTATGCCACAATCTCAGTATTTGTTTTTAAAACAGAAAAAGTCTTTTTAATAGGAAGGACAACACATAATGTATCATACTCCCCAGATTCCAACTGGGTTTGAAATGAGGACAGATGGCTTTATATTCTATATGGATCATTCCCTTAGTAAAATTTTAACCCTAGGCAAATTTATTTTCCTGCCAGTTACTACCCTTCTCCTCACTATCCATTGTTAGGCATGTTCTGAGTGAAATGAAGTTTTACTACCAATTTTTTAAAGGAACAAGTAATATATAAAAGCCAAATTAAAATGGATTTTAAGTTACTAGTGTTTTAAATTTTTTTTTAATGTTTTTATTTTATTTTTGAGAGAGAGAGGGAGACACAGAATCTGAAGCAGGCTGCAGGCTCTGAGCTGTCAGCACAGAGCCCGACACGGGGCTCGAACTCACGAACCATGAGGTCATGACCTGAGCCAAGGCTCGATGCTTAACCGACTAAGCCACCCAGGTGTCCCTAAATTACTAGTGTTTTAAATGACTCCTTTTCACACACATAAAAGTAAATCGGTAAATGTTAATATGCCACACAAAAGCTAAGTAATGCTTGGTATAACTGACTAAACATTTAGAGGCACTGTGAGTACATATTGATAGAAAGAAACAAAAAAGGGACCTCCTCCTTAAAGAATTGTAAATAAGAAATGTAGATGGAATGATGGGATTTGAAAAATCACCGTTTGATAACCACCATAGTTAGAATGACTGAATGACACTTCATAGTAGGGAAATTTGGCATATGTCACTTTAAGTAACCTAAATCCCATCACAGGAATGGAACAGATATCCACCATGCTCTGAGAAACACTTTGAAGAATTCCTGTCAAAAAGGCATAACCTGCATCTAACCATGCAATTGAAGGATATTCTACAATGTAACTGACCTGTAAGAACTCCAAAAATGTAAAAGCCATGAAAGACAAAGAAAGACTGGAGAGAATGACTGGAGAGAAATTGTGTGTGATCCTGGACTGGATCCTGGACCAGAAACAAAACATAGTTTTTTCTTTTTTTATATAAATAAGACATTAGGGAGACAATTAATGAAATCTGTCTACATAGAGTAGAATTGTATCCATCTTTATTTAGGAAATACACATCAAAGTATTTAGAGGTCAATCATGTCTCCAGTTTTAGTCTCAGTTAAAAAAAACAAACAAAAAACCCCAAGAATACTGGTATGTGTATGTAAAGGAAGAATGATAAAGCATACCTTTAAAGCATAAATATTAATGTTTGGGGCTATGCAAAAATTCTTGTACTATTTTTATAACCTTTCTCTAAGTATGAAATTATTTAACATTTGAAAAAAAAAGGAAACAAAAATAAATCTACACACACAATAAATGAAAACAAATAAAGCTAGTTAAGAGAAACTCATTTTCCCAAAAATAATGCTAGGATCGTATTTACTACATTCTGCTCATCAGATCATGAAATTTTAGAGCTGTAAGAAAAATGTATTATCGCTCTGAAAACAGTGAAGTTAAGGGACTTGCTCAAAATCTAGACAGCTGGTTCAAGGCAGAGCCAAGACTACTATCCTGCTCTGACTCAGCTCTTTCACATCCTGCACGCTGTCTCTTGATACTTTTCTATTGTCATCTACTCTCTAAACATGTGACACACCAAAATATTTAGCTCTATTTTCTCATGTATTCTAGTAAGCTAGCGTAGCAAACCACTTTCAGGCAATCTAAATTTCATTTTAAAAAGCCACTTAGGTATTAGGGCTTCTAACGATCTTTAACAACTAATATCAATAAACCTGTTGAGTTCAGAACATATGCAGGATACTGTAGCAAACCAGGAGATCATGACCTGAGCCAAAACCAAGAGTTGGATTCTTAACCGACTGAGCCAGCCAGACACCCCTAGAAAATGATTTATATTTATTTGTCTTTGAAGACTTTATGTTTAGGTAACCAGCATATGAAACATATAGGACTCATGAGGTATAAACATAATGCAACTTTGTTTTTGTCTCCTTTTGTTCCCTTTAAGTTTTGTGGGTAAGAGCAAGATCTTCCTCTGCCCCATGAAAACTCAGACAGGCTATGTGACTTTTGTGGTTATTAGCAGGTAGGACAAAATCCTCCAGTCAGAGTTAAAATGTCCATGTCCAGGTCCATGTAATAAACAAAATTGGTAACTTGGTTGAGAAATTGGGCTACTATATCCACAACCTCCTCTAAAAGAACATTCACAGTAGCCGGCTACACTCCCTTTTGTGTTTGCCCATCAAAATTTCTGCTGGTCATTTCACAATGACACTCAAGACAGCCCAAACTGAACAATAATGATACGCAGCTTTCTTTTAGATAGAAAAAATATGTTGTAAAGTAATATAAGCCATCTTTCATCTCATAAATACTGAGCTCCTTTTATATTCTCTTGTTTGGGACTACAGTAATAATAATTGGCAAAAACAGACCTAAAGCACGACCTCGTGGAGCTGGAGTCCAGTAGGGAAGACAGGCATTACTGGCTAACAACAGTAATAAAAACAAATGTCAAATTATCGGTGATAAGGGCCACGAAAGAGAGATGCAGTGAGGTCCAGGAAGGCAGACTCAAGGAGATGAAGCTTAAGCCTGTATTGTGGGTAGAGAGAAGCCACCTTGGTAAGCAGTGTTGGGGTAGAAGAGTGACCCAGAAAGAAGGAACAGCATGTGAGAAGGCTCTGTGTCAAGAGAGACGCTGGCTAGAGAGGTTGTGCAGGGGAATTTCTGAAATGTCTTATCTAAGGAGTGGTATAATCAGATTTATATTTGAAAGGGTTACTCTGCCAGGGTAAAGGTCAGATGGCACGCAAGAAGGCCGCTTTTAAGGCCAAGGTAATACACCACATAAAAAAATGGTACTCCCTCAGATTAGGGTAGAAACTGACAGATGAATTCAAAAGATTTTCAGGAGGTAAAAATTTCAGAATTCAGTGATACATAGGATGAGAGATAAGCTAGCACAGTCAATGATCGGTGGTACCAGTCAGTGAAAAGGGAACGTACAAATAGGACTTGGGGCAGTCAGAGGGGACATCCAAAATACGTAAACATCTCATATAACTCAATAATAAAACAAAACAAGATATAGTCTGATTTTAAAATGAACAGAGACACTGAACAGACATTTTTCCAAAGAAGACATACAGATGACCAACAGGTACATGAAAAGAAGTTCAGCACCACTCATCACTAGGGAAATGCAAGTCAAAGCCACAGTGAGAAACCTATCATCTCACATCTGTTAGAATGGCTATGAACAAGAAGACAAGAGATAACACATGTTGGGGAAGATGTGGAGAAAAGGGAACCCCTGTGTACTGTTGGTGGGAATGTACATTGGTGCAGTCGCTGTGGAAAACAGTATGCATTTGGCATTCCGCATTAAAATAAAATAAAAAATTAAAAATAGAACTACCATATGACCCAATAATTCCACTTTTGGGTATTTATCTGAAGAAAACAAGAATAGTAATTTGAAAAGATAGATGCACCCCCTTGTTCATTGAAGCATTATTTATAATAGCTGAGATATGGAAACAACCAAAGTATCCATTAATGGATGAGTGGATGAAGAAAATGTGGGATAAGTATAAAATGGAAAATTATTCAGCCATTAAAAGGAACAAAGCTTTCCCTCTGCCATGACGGATGAGACTTGAGGACACTATGCTAAGTGAAATAAGTCAGAGAAAGACAAATACTGCATGATCTCACTTATATGTGGCATCTAAAAACTGGTGACTTCAGCGGCAAGTGTTGAGAATACTTCTGTTGAGGCAGAGGCTAAATGGGAATGTACTGGGCAGTACGTGGAAGGTGAGAAAATGGATGCTGTGACTTCAAATCATCTCTGAAGGAGTTTGAGTGTGGAGGAGAGAGATACGGAAGGATAGCTGGAACGGTGTATGAGAATCAAATACAGTTATTTTAATGAGGGAGTCTTTAACATATTAAATGCTACCAGGAGGATTCAGTGAGTAGAGACTGAAGTTACAAGATAGAGAAGGAGTTATCAATACCATAAAGAACTGGAGAAAAAAAACGGAAGATGGAATCCAAAATACAAGTGGGGGGGATTGGCCGCTGACAAGAGAGAAATCGAAGTTTGGAATGGCAAAAGGAGAGGCTGGTGCACTGGGAGGAACAGAGCGTGAGGAACTTGTCAGAGCCAGTGAAGTTCAAAGTGCTGGAAAGTGATGACCATGTGATCTGGAATAATGGGCGGTTGTGGTCAGAGGGTAAAATGCCATCCCTTCTGACTCTGGAGGTGAGGTTAATGGAATACGCTCTATCTCATTTTCTTAAGACCCATAAGGGGATTTACAGGCTAAAAAATTATGTTTAAAAGCCAGGCTTCTTCTGCTGCTTTTTGGTTCATAACCAATCAATCGGAACCTTTCTTTCCACCGTTTTGCTGTCAAAGTAGATGTTAAATATTCTGAGGATGCTGTCCAAAATAGCGTAGAAAATGTCAGTGTGAGACTTGCAATAACCCAGATTTGATTCTTTCAGAACTAAAGCGATCTAGTTTTCATAGTAGGTGGAAAAATGTATTATTAGTCTGTTTCCAAGATTTCCACAAGAAAAGCACAGTCATTATGTTAATATAGTGGGTTGAGCTTTTATAAAACAGACTTGGAAAGCCTAAAATATACGAGTATATAATTAATCTTTGCATTATGCTGTTGAGCTCTACAGAAGCTTCCAACACCTGGCACCAGGAATCTTTTACCCAGAAGAACTCTCCTCTTCACGTATTCATCTCCAGATTTGGTGAGAGCCATCCTCCCAGACACTCACTACAGAACACTCATTATACTTTGTGAGATGGAACTTAATGGAAGTCAACACTAGTAGCTATATCTAGAGCTTTTGTTATCAGCACTATTATATGACCACACGTCAGTCCAAGGCAGCATCCCCAGGCCCCACTTTGAGCACAAAGATTTTAGACTGAAGATTTCTGTTGAATGCCTCCATTCCAGGCTTCTGAGCAAGTACCATATACAGTGGGTCAAAGGAAATCCAATCACATTTGGTGACTGGGTGGAAGAGGTACGGAGGGAGAGACAGAGAAAGGGAGAAGGAGAGGGAGAGCTATCGATTTTAGGTTAGAAGGCTCTGAGTCCAGAAATTTTTCTGAATTCAACCTGCCCACCATTAGGCTCACCCATAGAGGTAAACGGCTAAAAGTAACAGGAAATACTGGAGAGTAACAACAGGTCACGTATGTAATTCTCTCCATGAGACTTTCCTCCTAAGATGAAGATCTCCAGACTTAGATCTAGTCCTCAACCATAATTATAAGCTGTGCATTTTCACTGCATTTAGTAATGTGGTTCCTACTGCATTGGGGACATTGGCCTGGGGCCATGCTATAGTCTTGATACTTTCCTAGGAAGATCTAGTGGACACAGGTTACATTTAAAATCTGCCCATAAACCTTTTCTTTTGGTAATTGCACCTATATATGGTCCATATAATTCTTACACAGGTGCCAGTCAAATGCGCACATAACCCAGATCAATCAATGAGGGTCCTTTATAGGAATACCAGGAGAGAGACTAATGGCTTCTGGCTTGAGGGCTGTGAATATCATGAAAATCTAGTGCCGCTGGGGCAAGCTTTCCTGGAACATGGACAGATGTGGAGGAGGATGAGGACAATACAAAGAAAAACAGAGCCAACAGTGGAGCATCTATATGGAACTGTTTGAAGTCATTCAAGTCCTGAACTTTTAAGTCTCATGACTTGATAAAATTCACTTTTGCTTAAGATAGTTTGCACTGGGCTTCTATTACTTACAACCAAAAGGGATCAGACTGACGAAGAGGAGGAAAACACGTGGTAAAGGGAGGGAGAGGAGAGGAAGTTCCCGGAACTAGAGCTAGACAACAACTTTACAACAGCATTTAGAATGGGAAGATAGCTGGTTCCCCACTGGGATCCCTTCCTTTGTCTTCTGTAGGCCCAGGATGGTATGCTAAACCAGAATATGTTAACAGAGTCAGGTCAGAGCTGAGATCTCTTCCTTCTCCTTCCTCAAACACCTTCAGTATGCCTCTCACTTACAAATAGCATTGCTAGGAGAGCTTAACTCTAAGCACAGCTGACATTCTTACTGTCTTTCTCATCCTGCCTGTATTCTCAGCCAACTCGTACCTTTGGGCCAGACAGGGAACGCCTGGCCAAGATCACTTTATATCTGACTTCTCCTCACATAACCCAAATTAGGTTACTCAATGCCTGTTCACTTGCAAAACGCCCAGAGACACTCCTTTCCCTCCCACTGCAATTCCAACCATGTATATTCCACCCCTGTAACCAAAGAGGCTTCCATACACCATCGTAGCATTTGCCTTGACAGCATTTGTGAATTCTCATTATGCACACACTTAAGTGGATCACAGCATTTGTATACTAAGGAAAATATAATTTAAAAATGACATGGCCCTTGTATATATTTGGGCAACATTATCTCTTCTCTAAACCTTTTGAGTAAATTATAGACCATATCTGATATCATTTATTATTCTCAATTAGATACGTTCGGACACTTTCTCACTAATCTAACCTTAAATGGAACCAACCACACTTCACTCCCTCTCCTCTCTTTATCAGGACTGGACCATTCAATACCCACAATTGACAGTAATCGCACGTAATCACATTTCACCTATGCAGCCCTGTCTCTTTCTCTGGCACAAGCTATTAGTTCATCCTCTGATTCAGAAAAAAAAAAAGAAAACTCAGAGAACACATACTGTTCTGCCCCAAATTATTTTGAGAGTGTAGTGAATAGCTAATGTTGTCCTCAACTACCTCTAAAGAATGAACGAAATAACTAAGAAGGATTAACATGGCCCAGATAAGCAAATACAATTTGACAAGCACCAAAACAATACTTCAGTACTGACTTTTACATATGGGCTGCAGCACTGGCCTTAACCACCACAGGCTATAATATTTGAAGATCTATAATTAGGCAGGAAGATTAGGGATTCTTTGTCAGAAGAGGCAGATGTTTCCAAGCTCTGAAAAGCACAAATTGCTGGTCCCATCTCCCTTAAGTTTTAAATCTTTACTATTCCTTCATTCATTTTACCGACATGTATTGAGAGCTAACATCAGTCACAGAGATGGATAAAACACATTCCACATAATAGATTTACAACATAATAAGTCATACAGGCATGCACAGAAGTACTCAATATTATTGGTCATTTTTTGAATTAAAGCATTAAAAGTCCAGGAGGTAATATCTAGCACTTAAATTATACCAAACACAGAATGGTATTCTGGAAAGGTGAGGGTTTTTTTGGCAGGAAGTAAGCAAGTTTGGGGACACACAGGTATGCAGAAGTCTAGGTAACTGATACCTCCACAAAATATATTCAGAAGCATAGAGATCTCCTCTGCATCCAGTACTGCTTTACCTTAGGCTCATGGCTGTGTAAGACGGTTCGAGAGTAAGATCCTGTCACCGCACCCATTCTCATAACAGCCCCCTATTACTCCTCCCTCAATCTAGTCCACGTACTCTGGGTGGGTTCTACCACTGCTCCACTGGTGGACCATATGTCTCAGATCCACATTCCCCAACCCATGGAGCTTGGTTCTTGGGTGGGCATATGTGTGATTCCCAGATCTCTCAGTAAAGGGTCTTGTGTTCCCGCTAGGCTTAAATCTTGAACTCATCTGAGTCTAGAACTGATGTAGTCATTTTGCCACGAAGAGGGAGACTCTAAGTCCCAGTGGCCATGACGGGGAAGCTTGCATATAAAGCCAGCCCAGTGCAAGGCAGAGAAGAGGCATGGAGGGGCTGGATGTCAAGCCCTAATGATATTGAGCCCAGAATCCAACTGTCCTGGAAGCCAGATTATCTGTGGATTTTTCACTTGAATGAGAAAATTTCATTTCTGCTTTATGTCCTTTGGAACAGTTGTAAGTAACACTTATAAACTAATGTGGAAGACATTTATAACAGACCTGCTTTGTCAATGCCTTCTCACCATCTTCTGGGCCCTATCCAAGGTCGCCAGGGCTTAGAGTCTAACAAGGATGTCACAACTTCAAGTTGCTTTAAAAGCAACATCATAGAAAATGTGATTGTGGAATGTTTAGCCCAAATCTATTTTGTAGGTGTTTTGAGAAATCCCAATTTTATGTATTGGATAATCTACAAAAGCTAGCAGGAAGCAATTAGATACAATATACTTTGATTATTGGTCTTGGCCATCCAAACTCTTAAATGCATTAGAATTATGGTAACAAACACAAGACATATAGCCAGATCCTGAAGCATGTAAATAGGTTTCTAGTATTTATTGCTTTTTAGTAGCTGGTTTGTAGTCATAGATACGACTTTGTATGAGAAAATGCTAATAAAATTGCCAATATGAGGCTTTAAGTTTGAAACTTACTCTGTAATTTAACATTTGTGAGCAAAATTACTGCAGTGTTCCACCTTATTCATTAGTCACTCCCTCCACATTGAAGCTTTGTTGCAAGCAATGAAAATTACAAATCTTATTCTACCTACAAATTCTTATTTAATGCAGGAACTCTAAGTCTTATAATCTGTGGGCCCATATTTGAGGGAAAGTTATAACCAACATCACCCAACAGCTTGTAATCTTAGAAAAAAATGCAAAAAAATGAAAAACAGCAGGGTCAAACTTTGAAAAATGGGAAAATGGTGCCATCTTGTGGTTATAAAGGAGTAAAAGTAAAAATTTTATCTTCCTTTTTTCAATATTTTAAACAATCATTGCCAAGATCAGGCCCACCTTAAACAATTATTTCCCTCAGTGTTCTGAAATACCCAGATAAAGACTCTTGATTTCTCCTTTAGAATATTGTTAATGTGTAGAATTTTCCTTGACAATCAGACTCGTTGCTGTCTCAGCCAGGAAAATCTAATTTCCTGAAAAAATAGTTCCCATGATTATACTTTGATCTTTGAATCGGAGACAGATCTAAATCCCAAATGCTAAGGTAATGCACTCATAGAAAAAAGCTCTAAAACAGTTTTTAGGCATTAACATGGTAATCAGCAAATGTCTTTGAGAGATGCTTCCAAACACCAGAAACAGCATGTGATTTGATTTTTAAGAGTCCATGAAAGTGCACATTGACTTCCAGAAAACACAGTGCTGTAAGAAGCGTTAAAATACTTCTTCCCAGATTATTTGGATTGACCAAAGAGATAAGATGAGCATGAGCCAAAATATCCCAAATGCCCCACGTCTTATATACCAGACTGAAGGAAAATGCCAAGAGCTGACTCATATGCATCCTTACTTTGAATACAAATGGTGCCAGGAGAAGCAGAGGCAGACCTTCCTCCACATTATAAATGCAATCTGGTACATCCATGGGCACATCAGTCCATGAAGACTCTAAAGGAATCTCCTCATAAGTGATAATATTTGGGTGATATGCATTTGTGCTAGCATAAAGGACCTCCTAGTCTAAGTTGATATAGTAATTTAAATAGCTGTGCTTAAATTTAATAATATACTTCAATAGGAAAGACATTTGTACTTTATAGGACTAGGAAGTAAATATACAAATTTGCACTACTTGCCTGGTACAATTGTTGATGGGAACAGTGAGAATAGAAATAGCAGCAGACTCAGGGCACCTGGGTGGTAAGCATCTGGCTCTTGGTGTCAGCGCAGGTCAGGATCTCAAGTTTTGTGGGTTGGGTTCAAGTCCTAACATTGGGCTCTGAACTAACAACGGACAGGACGGAGCTTGCTTGGGATTCTCTCTCCCTCTCTCTCTGCCCCTCCCATCTCTCTCTCTCTCTCTCTCTCTCTCTCTCTCTCTCTCTCTCTCTCTCTCTCTCTCAAAAATAAAAAAAAGTTTACTTGCATGTTAGTTCTTAGGCTCACACACATAATTTAGTTGTACTAAATTCTTGGCCTTGAGACCTGGTTGAAAGTCAACTTGTAAAAACAGTAAATAATTATCCCCAGTCAAGATGCTCTTGTCCTTTTGAATGAATCCCTTGCTTCAGAAGCACTTGTTATTGAGACGCCAATGGCCCACTGTCTGCAGAGACCCTGTAAGGCTATTAAACACCAGTGTCATTCAGAATAAAACTGTAGTAATCCAAATTCTAAAGCCAATCTCTGCTAGGTACCAGGACCAACCACTATTAGCTTAAGACCAACATCTGTAACACGGACTGTATAAATAGCCACTTCCCTGTGGTCAAAGTGGCCATAATTACAGTGACTCACCAATGTCAAAATCTCACATTGCCCAAGACTTTAAGTGTTTGCCAGGAGTCATGAGAATTTAGAAGAAAAAAAATTATCACAATTCCATCGCACACAACAGGCCACTGCAAACTTCTAAAGACATGAATCCTCATGGCTGGCTCTACAAAAGCCAAGTCTGAATATTATTTTCTTCCTGATACACAAACAGAAATGGATGAAATATCTGTAACTTCCTATGTAACCCAAAGCCCTCAAACCTTAACTAAATACAAAGTTGTCTATATACAATGATCCCAATGGCTTTAAAAATATGCATCAAAACCCTACACTCCAAAACAGAATATACAAAAATGGTAATAACTGTCTTTAAGTGACTGCATGATGAATGATTTTTATTTTCTCTTTTTAATCTCCAAAACTTTTCTATAAAAATTATAATTATTTACACAATCAGAAAACTGACTAACTGCCTTTATAAAGTCAAGGGAGAGACACACTTCCTGCTCTCACCTCCAGCAGCAAAGAGATGGTTATAATTCTGACACGTTCTAGACAGTGTCTAGAAAATGCAGCCTCCAGATATTGGAATGAGTCTGGATCTCACAGTTGTATCACTGCTAGCCTAGCAGCCTCTATTTGTCCCACAAAATTATGGAGTTTAACATAGAATCCCTGAAATTATAAGCAAAACAAAAGTAAAGCAAAGTGGCCAATTATTTGGTTTTTATCTCCAAGTACCAGATAGGCAGGAAGTTCAGGAAAGCCTTGACTCTCTTCCAGAGAGAGTCTTAAGAGAATAGAGAACACGCCCTGGTTGCACCTTCACTAGCTAAACAAGTCCACAAGGTAGGGTTGTGATGATTTTCAATGTAAAACATTAGTGGTACAAGGAGAAGAAATCTGAAGCAGGCATTAAACGCTGCAATGGTAAAGTCTGTAAAGATACATTTTAAAGTAAAAAGAACACATGGCCAAACTAAATCAACTGCTAGCGTGATGAAAAACATGCCTGTGTATGCAAGTACACAGCCCCCATCCCTGGAACCAACACTTGGCAATGATTCTCAATGTATGGGTTAAAAAAAAAAAAGTGGGCACCTGGGTGGTTCAGCAGGTTAAGCATCCAACTCTTGGTTTCGACTCAGGTCATGATCTCATGATTCCTGATTTCGAAGCCCACATTGGGCTCCGCCCCTGATTTTTTTTTTTTTTTCCTGCTTCTTTCTTACCCAGATCTCTGCACTTTCTCCATTTACTTCAAAAACTACTTCTCAGGCTCTTTGGCCCTTTCTCAGGCTGGCTGTCTTCTCATCCTTCAGGTTGTTCCTAGTGAAAGTAGCATGTATACATACCTTAATTACTCTGTTGCATTACATTGTTTTCTTATTTGTCACAGTGGATATTACAGTCCGCAATCATCCTGTTGCCTGTGCCTCACGTATTGTATATCAACCCTGCCAGACTCTCTACCCGTGAAGTCCTTTATCGTGTTGATCTTCTTCATGCCTCTGTTTCCAATACCTCACATAACAAGTCACAAAGCCAATTGTCAATACATATTTGTGAAATGAAATTAATACACATCCATAAAACATCACGAGTTATTTATAATAAAAAATAAGTTCACAATAAAAATCTAAACAGATAATTGGTCTGTTATACCTCAATAAAGCTAGAAAAATATCATATACAATATTTATACATTTTATAAATATAAATTATATATATATAATATATGTATATTATATATATATAAAGACAGTTGCCTACAGAAGAGTAAAAGGATGTCAAAACACTGACAGTAGTTCTTTGTGAGCGTGTGATTTGCAATTATTGACCTTTGTTTCCTTCTTTCCATTCCTCAACTTATTTTTTGTAATAGCAGGTATAATTTTTACACACAAGAAAATTTTAGGGGTGTTTGGGGTGGCTCGGTCGGTTAAGCATCTGACTTCAGCTCAGGTCATGATCGTGTGGTTCATGGATTCTAACCCCACGTCGGGCTCTGTGCTGACAGCTCATAGCCTGGGGGCCTGTTTCAGATTCTCTCTCTCTCTCTCTCTCTCTCTCTCTCTCTCTCTCTCTTCCTTTCCCCCCCTCGTGCTCTCTCTCTCTCTCAAAAATAAGTCAACATAAAAAACTTATGAAGAAAATTTTAAAGGAAGAAAAGGAGAACAAAGAAGAGGAAGACAAAGAAGGCTGTTAATCATTGTATTTTCATCTCCCATAATAGGCATCAACTCTTCAAGGCAGTAGCATTAAGGTTGAAGATACTTTGGCTAGAGGTTCACTCCCATTGCATCCAACACTCTGTCAAAGGAATAAACAAAAAACTGAATTTATCCCGTGCAAAGCAAGGGAAAGAGCTGTCCTAGTTAGGAATGGTCTCTTTTAGCAAAGCAGAAAGCTGATCTTCAATGGGATTTTGGACGTGTAAAGATCTACTGACTGTAGAGAGAGCATTTAGAGATTGGCTGGTCTTTATCTGTGATAGTGTAGTTACTGGAGTGCATCTGTTTGGGTTTACTGGCTTCCAGAAGCCTGGGGCTACCACTGATTGGCTAGTTCTCAGATATGTGCTTATTGATGTAAAGTTGTCATTAATCGAGTGAGATAGGTTTCAAACCAGTTCTGGTGGTTAGTTCCTGCCGTAGCCGAAAACAAAGAATAGGAACCGCTCATCCTTAGTATCCCCTATCCACATCCTCTCAGCCAAAGCTGCAGGAATTGTCCACATTGCATCACTATTGTTGATTCCCCTTGAAGTGAGGTTTTGTTTGTAGAGGGCTGGTTCTCAGTTCGAGAATCAATCAGCATGATTTTATCCTGTTTTGTCTTCGTATCATCTGTTGATCCATTGGCAGAATAGTGTCTGTGCATGAACATTTAAGATTCTGGACATCAGATACTGATTATGAGACATATAAAAGTATTATTAAAGAAAAAAAGTATTGGGGCACCTGGGTGGCTCGGTAGGTGAAGTGTCCAACTCTTGATCTCAGCTCAGTTCTTGACCTGAGTTCAAGCCCAACGTTGGGCTCCAGGCGGGGCTTGGAGCCTCCTTTATTTAAAAAAAAAAAAAAAAAAAAAAGGTATTAAAAAAAAGTACCTGAAAGATACTCCAGAACCATGACCCAGTATTTTCCAGCACTGGCCAATAAAACAAATCCCCTACCTACCTGAGTCTATCTTAGTATCAAGTTGCCTTTTTATTTCTTTTTTCTTAAAATGCGGCTTGTTCCATCTTGCTGGCGGTGTTAACCCAGGTACGATAAAGTGTGCTGGCAATGACAAAGACACCTTCCAGTTTAAAAGAACGCTAAAGCTGATACTAGGATCTATAATATCTTTAGCGAAAGACAACAGCCAGATTCGGTGTGCCCCTGAGCATGATCTGCATTGTCTATTAGGTCTGCTGACGTGAAGGACAAATATTTGATGACTTCTCCAGCTGCCCAGCTACATGGATGGAATCAGTGTGCTCAGGAGTCTGTTTTTCCTTTTATCGCCTATACCTCCAGGGAAGATTTTGTCCTTTTACATCCCTTGTAAGGAGAGATAGTCCTCCCAAGAGGTTGGGAGCCATGCACTTGGAATGGTCTAACTATTAGCTCCATATAGAACAACTAGTTTTGGCCCTGGATTAGCATTGACAAGTCTGGTTTCTCACAGGAAAGAGAACCTAGAAGCACACTAGGGAGTTGATCTTTTGTGTCAGTGTTGTGACAAAGTCATTGTTATATTAGAAGGAGAGTTATATCTATTTCTTCTAATGTGAGAATATCTTTCTTCACTTATGTGTTGGTCATTTTGATGTAATATACCTTCGTACTATGCTCAGTTCTAGGCATGAATATTTTTAACTTTTGTTCATTTAGTTTGAATGACTCATGGTCTCAAATGTCTGATTTATAGTACTGCTACCAAGAAAACCACCAATGGTTAAGCCAGTCTTTATCAATTTGAGCCATGGTGTGTACATTAAGATCATTGTAGCAACTCTGTCTTTAATGTTATCAAAAGATACAAGTCCATCGTTTCTTAAGATTATATGTTATTGTTATTGAAAATCATTTTAGTAGCAGATTTGGCCATTGTTTGGGTTTTCCAGAACTTGGCATGGGAGATATATCCAATAATTCTTCAAATGTGCTGTGCTAGTAATAGCTTGGGAGAGCCAAATGATGGGATTATGTTGGAGGGTGTCTCTAATAAAGCCTAGACTTAAGTAATTAGTTACTGGCAACAGAAAAAATAAACTAATACAGACTTGGATAATCATACACTTATTAAAAGGAAAATTGTGGCCAAGAAAATCAAAAGCAAATATATGCCAAGGAGAGTGTGATAATCAGTGGTTCCATTCATCTAGGAGAATCTTGTTCGCAATGATCTTGAATGGAAGGTATATGCTTCCAAGAATATTTCAGTCAGTAGTTGACTTCCAAGGACTGTGTGCTTCTGGAGGTGCTTTTAAGAACCTAAGTTTAGGATCCATAATGGCTATAACTCTCCAATTATTGCATTTGAAGATGACCAGTGATGTTGTTTTAGTTGAGAAATATGTTTCCAAGGATCGATTGATTGTGATTTAGTTTCTGTAATGGAAGCCAAGAGTACCTGGAAATCATTCCAGCAAGTTTCATAGAAAGTGTTTCTCAGGTGTCTTTTGCACAACATCCAATCACTCTGTCTTACGTTATGTACAATGTATCAAATAACTGGCAAGGAAAATAAATCTGTCACTGTTGATGAAAGGACTGAGTGTATAGTCCTTTACAATACTTACCTATATCAGCTTACGAAGGATTGAAACCAAGTATGGATAGAAATATTATCAGTCTCATAGGGAAATAATCCATGATTTGCTGAGAGGAGGAGGCTACATGTGACTGATAGTTTAGATAGTTTGGCTTTAGTATTCCATTTGTTCCTTTTGTTTTTCTAATCAATCAGTGATGATAAGGCCCATGAAGTTTCTAAGTAAGAGCCAAAACCTTGCCCAATTCGCAAATAACTATCCCAGTAAAATGTGTTCCTATCAATGGATAGATAAGTCAGAATTACCCATGTAAGATAAGGGACATAAAATCTGATACTTTTTACCCTTGGAGAGTACTGTGGCCTTTTTACAGGGGAATGTTTCAATACGTTCCTCCCCACCCCCAAATATATATTGCATTACTAACAGATATTCAACACCTATAAAAGGAGGAAATTGTAGGAAATTCATTTGGAGATGCTCAAGGGGTCTCTTAGACATGGTTCGAGTCCATGACTCACAAATCTCTGCTTTTCCAGAATTGTATCGGTTTACAGGTGTGACATGAGTGGTCCATATCCTCTATCCTCCTTACAAAGTGTCCCCATCATGGGGCACCTTGGTGGCTCAGTCAGTCGTGTCCGACTTCGGCTCAGGTTTTGATCTCATGGTTCATGGGTCTGAGCCCTGCATCTGGCTGTGTACTGACAGCTCAGAGTCTGGAGCCTGTGTCAGATTCTGTCTCCCTCTCTCTCTCTGCCCCTCCTCCCTCCCTCCCTCCCTCTCTCTCTCTCTCTGTCTCTCTCAAAAATAAATAAATGTTACCAAAAAAAGTGTCCCCATCAATGTTTATTGTGTATCACAGCCAATTTGTCCCTACCATGATGGGCTATCTAATGGAAAATCTTGCAAATAGCCATGTACATTTATCTGGTACTACCATATGGCCAACCTGGCTTTGCCAAAACCTATAATCATGGATATTATAATCTAATTGTTCCCAGTATGACTGTCCAGAATTGCCAGCCACTTTTTTTGTGTGTTTCTGATGGAATCCTTGAAGATCTTCATGGATTTTCCTTTCAGTTCTTATGAAATCCTTGCATGCAGACTTTTATCAGGGCAGCCTATTTAGCATGATGGCTAAGATTTAGAATGTGGATCTGGGCATGATTGTTACCATTATGCAGTAATTGCTGTAGAATGCAGACTGGCATTGGTCACATAGGAAGACAGCATCTAGAAGCAAGGAAGGCCAGTGAGTGTTTCTTTGAAGAAACACTCTAGAGTTTCTCTAGAGGTGACTGAAAAATAAGTGCTTGGTAGCATTCTACCTTTTGCCATAGAAGAGCAAAGAGGGAGAGAAGAGCGCCCCACCTCCAACCTACTTCCCTAGCAGCCAAGGTCAGCACATCAGCTAGTACTGACCCTAGCTGTGGGGACATAACCTAAAGTATGGAGAGACAGTTGGCATTTGGTAATATCTGGGTGAGAATTTTCCCATCTACTATAAAGTATGATGTACATGGTACATTTCTAACTGGAAACTTTTTTGCTGTGAAGACACACGATGTCAGGAATTAAGACCTTTGATGATGCCACAACAGGAAAAGAGGTGGGAATATGATCACCAGTCTTCACTTCTCTAACATCCTGGCTCATGGCTGTAACTGTACCACTGAAGTTCAGCGCCAGTAATATTTATGTTTCTCCATCGTGTCATCAGCCCCATATAAAGTATTGCTGAAATATTAGCTGGAGGTGCTGACAGGAAAATAATCTTCTGAGTGGACACATATTTTATCAGTCTCAGCTTCCACAACGGATCGTTGAGCAATGTGTTTGTGCCTTTCTGTCTCAGCTGTCACCTCTCCTACACTGTAGGGATCCAAGGTGTAGCGAGTAGACATCTGAGTTCGGTTTGCCTTTGTGAGGTTTGCTATCATAAGCCTTTCCAAGGAGAGTACACTTGGTTTCAGGAGTGAATAATCTCCCCTGATCAATAGAGAGTTCTGGATAATCCTTCCCCTTACACTTAATAACAGCTTGTGCTATACTTTCCATGTCCTATGGGCTTGTATCATCAATATGTATCATCTGAAATGTGATTCTTGGCACTTCAATCAAAGAGACACTTGTCAGGCTAGAGAGGACAAATCCTGGAATAATGTCATCCACGTTTCTCATTGTTTTATAAGAATAGATTACTATCACAAAATAATCAGCACTTTGGTCTTTTATGGCCAAAATAAGTTGCTGAAATGCCTCACAGCACATTGGTGGGTACTGAAGACGTATACCTGGGATTTCTTCACTTAGTTGTTTAATTCCTCACAGGAATAAAGATGACGCAGTCTTTTATTTCAGTCTTTATCTTATCACCTACTCTCATCTCAGAATCTTGGCTTGCTTCCCGTTCCTGAAACCTAACATACTCAGAATCATAAGGCAAATATTTTGTAAGCTCTTGAGCTATTGCAAATATGTCAACTAGAATTTGTAGTAGAAGCACTTCACCAGCCCCGTGCATCTCAGTGTGCAATATGTGTTTCCAATGGTTTCTAGAAGAAAACTGTCATTAGATTGTGTTTTGTTTACATGAATCCCATCTCTTCTAGTTTTGCTAAAACGTAACCATATTTGTCCATAAAGAACCCACACCCTTCCAAATAGTTTTTTTACATTTGGTGACCTTTACGTATGTATTCATTTCCCCTTCCAGATTTCTGAAAACTGTCAATTTGTCTATCTTTGATGAAACACCAGTGTTCCTCCAATATTCCCTCTTGTGGCCATGACTACTGTCATTCCTAAGAAAGAGTCTAGCAGTATTTTTTTTCAATATATGAAATTTATTGTCAAATTTGTTTCCATACAACACCCAGTGCTCATCCCAAAAGGTGCCCTCCTCATCATCCACCCAACCCTCCCTCCCACCCCCCCATCAACCCTCAGTTTCTTCTCAGTTTTTAAGAGTCTCTTATGCTTATGCTTTGGCTCTCTCCTACTCTAACCCTCCTACTCTAACCCTCCCCCATGGGTTTCTGTTAAGTTTCTCAGGATCCACACAAAAGTGAAAACATATGGTATCTGTCTTTCTCTGTATGGCTTATTTCACTTAGCATCACACTCTCCAGTTCCATCCACGTTGCTACAAAGGGCCATATTTCGTTCTTTATCATTGCCATGTAGTACTCCATTGTGTACATAAACCACAATTTCTTTATCCATTCATCAGTTGATGGACATTTAGGCTCTTCCCATAATTTGGCTATGGTTGAGAGTGCTGCTATAAACATTGGGGTACAAGTGCCCCTATGCATCAGTACGCCTGGATCCCTTGGGTAAATTCCTAGCAGTGCTATTGCTGGGTCATAGGGTAGGTCTATTTTTAATTTTCTGAGGAACCTCCACACTGTTTTCCAGAGTGGCTGCACCAATTTGCATTCCCACCAACAGTGCAAGAGGGTTCCCATTTCTCCACATCCTCGCCAGCATCTATAGTCTCCTGATTTGTTCATTTTGGCCACTCTGACTGGCGTGAGGTGATATCTGAGTGAGGTTTTGATTTGTATTTCCCTGATGAGGAGCGACGTTGAGCATCTTTTCATGTGCCTGTCAGCCATCCGGATGACTTCTTGAGAGAAGTGTCTATTCATGTTTTCTGCCCATTTCTTCACTGGGTTATTTGTTTTTCGGGTGTGGAGTTTGGTGAGCTCTTTATAGATTTTGGATACTAGCCCTCTGTCTGATATGTTATTTGCAAATATCTTTTCCCATTCCGTTGGTTGCCTTTTAGTTTTGTTGGTTGTTTCCTTTGCTGTGCAGAAGCTTTTTATCTTCATAAGGTCCCAGTAATTCATTTTTGCTTTTAATTCCCTTGCCTTTGGGGATGTGTCGAGTAAGAGATTGCTACGGCTGAGGTCAGAGAGGTCTTTTCCTGCTTTCTCCTCGAAGGTTTGGATGGTTTCCTGTCTCACATTCAGGTCCTTTATCCATTTTGAGTTTATTTTTGTGAATGGTGTGAGAAAGTGGTCTAGTTTCAACCTTCTGCATGTTGCTGCCCAGTTCTCCCAGCACCATTTGTTAAAGAGACTGTCTTTTTTCCATTGGATGTTCTTTCCTGCTTTGTCAAAGATGAGTTGGCCATACGTTTGTGAGTCTAGTTCTGGGGTTTCTATTCTATTCCATTGGTCTATGTGTCTGTTTTTGTGCCAATACCATGCTGTCTTGATGATGACAGCTTTGTAGTAGAGGCTAAAGTCTGGGATTGTGATGCCTCCTGCTTTGGTCTTCTTCTTCAAAATTCCTTTGGCTATTCGGGGCCTTTTGTGGTTCCATATGAATTTTAAAATTGCTTGTTCTAGATTTGAGAAGAATGCTGGTGCAATTTTGATTGGGATTGCATTGAATGTGTAGATAGCTTTGGGTAGTATTGACATTTTGACAATATTTATTCTTCCAATCCATGAGCAGGAATGTCTTTCCATTTCTTTAAATCTTCTTCAATTACCTTCATAAGCTTTCTATAGTTTTCAGCATACAGATCCTTTACATCTTTGGTTAGATTTATTCCTAGGTATTTTATGCTTCTTGGTGCAATTGTGAATGGGATCAGTTTCTTTATTTGTCTTTCTGTTGCTTCATTGTTAGTGTATAAGAATGCAACTGATTTCTGTACATTGATTTTGTATCCTGCAACTTTGCTGAATTCCTGTATCAGTTCTAGCAGACTTTTGGTGGAGTCTATCGGATTTTCCATGTATAATATCATGTCATCTGCAAAAACCGAAAGCTTGACTTCATCTTTGCCAATTTTGATGCCTTTGATTTCCTTTTGTTGTCTGATTGCTGATGCTAGAACTTCCAGCACTATGTTAAACAGCAGCTGTGAGAGTGGGCATCCTTGTCGTGTTCCTGATCTCAGGGAAAAAGGTCTCAGTTTTTCCCCATTGAGGATGATGTTAGCTGTGGGCTTTTCATAAATGGCTTTTATGATCTTTAAGTATTTTCCTTCTATCCCCACTTTCTCAAGGGTTTTTTATTAAGAAAGGGTGCTGGCTTTTGTCAAAGGCCTTTTCTGCATCGATTGACAGGATCATATGGTTCTTCTCTTTTTTTTGTTGTTAATGTGATGTATCACGTTGATTGATTTGCGAATGTTGAACCAGCCCTGCATCCCAGGAATGAATCCCACTTGATCATGGTGAATAATTCTTTTTATATGCTACGATTTGCTAGTATCTTATTGAGAATTTTTGCATCCATATTCATCAGGGATATTGACCTGCAGTTCTCTTTTTTTTTTTTTTTTTACTGGGTCTCTGTCTGGTTTAGGAATCAAAGTAATACTGGCTTCATAGAATGAGTCTGGAAGTTTTCCTTCCCTTTCTATTTCTTGGAATAGCTTGAGAAGGATAGGTATTATCTCTGCTTTAAACGTCTGGTAGAACTCCCCTGGGAAGCCATCTGGTCCTGGACTCTTATTTGTTGGGAGATTTTTGATAACCGATTCAATTTCTTCGCTGGTGATGGGTCTGTTCAAGCTTTCTATTTCCTCCTGATTGAGTTTTGGAAGAGTGTGGGTGTTCAGGAATTTGTCCATTTCTTCCAGGTTGTCCAATTTGTTGGCATATAATTTTTCATAGTATTCCCTGATAATTGTTTGTATCTCTGAGGGATTGGTTGTAATAATTCCATTTTCATTCATGATTTTATCTATTTGGGTCATCTCCCGTTTCTTTTTGAGAAGCCTGGCTAGAGATTTGTCAATTTTGTTTATTTTTTCAAAAAACCAACTCTTGGTTTTGTTGATCTGCTCTACAGTTTTTTTAGATTCTATATTGTTTATTTCTGCTCTGATCTTTATTATTTCTCTCCTTCTGCTGGGTTTAGGCTGCCTTTGCTGTTCTGCTTCTAGTTCCTTTAGGTGTGCTGTTAGATTTTGTATTTGGGATTTTTCTTGTTTCTTGAGATAGGCCTGGATTGCAATGTATTTTCCTCTCAGGACTGCCTTCGCTGCGTCCCAAAGCGTTTGGATTGTTGTATTTTCATTTTCGTTTGTTTCCATATATTTTTTAATTTCTTCTCTAATTGCCTGGTTGACCCACTCATTCGTTAGTAGGGTGTTCTTTAACCTCCATGCTTTTGGAGGTTTTCCAGACATTTTCCTGTGGTTGATTTCAAGCTTCATAGCATTGTGGTCTGAAAGTATGCATGGTATAATTTCAATTCTTGCCTACTTACGAAGGGCTGTTTTGTGACCCAGTATATGATCTATCTTGGAGAATGTTCCATGTGCACTCGAGAAGAAGGTATATTCTGTTGCTTTGGGATGCAGAGTTCTAAATATATCTGTCAAGTCCATCTGATCCAGTGTATCATTCAGGGCCCTTGTTTCTTTATTGACCGTGTGTCTAGATGATCTATCCATTTCTGTAAGTGGGGTGTTAAAGTCCCCTGCAATTACCACATTCTTATCAATAAGGTTGCTTATGTTTATGAGTAATTTATATTGGAGAATGTTCTATGTGCACTTAAGAAGAATGTGCGTTCTACTGCTGTTACATGAGAAGATCTCAGTACATCTGTATCGATATCTATCTGTATAAATGTATATATAAAGGCCAATATATGTCTATGTATATCTGAATACATCTGGTCCAATGACACATTGGATCTGTGTTTCCTTACTGATTTTCTGCCTTGATGATCCGCCTATTGCAATGCATGGAGTCTTACAGTCGTCTACAATCATGGTATTTGTATGTATACATTCATTCATGTTTGTGATTAATGGATTCATATATGTGGGCCTTAACTTTGGGGACATAAACATTTACAATTGTGCCTGGGTGGCGCAGTCGGTTAAGCGTCTGACTTCAGCCAGGTCACGATCTCGCGGTCCGTGAGTTCGAGCCCCGCGTCGGGCTCTGGGCTGATGGCTCAGAGCCTGGAGCCTGTTTCGGATTCTGTGTCTCCCTCTCTCTCTGCCCCTCCCCCGTTCATGCTCTGTCTCTCTCTGTCCCAAAAATAAATAAACGTTGAAAAAAAAAATAAAAAAAAAATCATTTGCAATTGTTAGCTCCTCTTGATGGACAGACCCCTTAATTATGATATAATGCCCTTCTGAATCTGTTACTACCGTCTTTGGTTTAGAATCTAGTCTGTCTGGTGGAAGTATGGCAACTCCAGCTTTCTTTTGACTTCTAGTAGCATGATAGGTGGCTCCCATTACCTTCACTTTGAATCTGGAGGTGTCCTGGGGTCTAAAATCAGTGTCTTGTTGACAGCATATAGATGGATCTTGTTCTTTGGTTTTGTTTTGTGTTTTATCCATTCTGATTCCCTGTGTCTTTTGATTGGGACATTGAGTGCATTCACATTCAGAGTGATTAGTGAAAGATACGGATTTAGTGTCTTTGTGTTATCTGAAGGTTTCATGCTTTTGGTGAGGCCTCTGGTCCTTTGTAGTCTCTGCTGCTTTCCACTCACAGAGTGGCCCCTTAGGATCTCCTGCAGGGCTGGTTTAGTGGTCATGAACTCCATTAGGTTTTGTCTGTCTGGGAAAGCCTTTCTCTTCTCTTTCGATTCTAAATGACAGCCTTGCTGGGGAAAGGAGTCTTCACTGCATATGTTCCCATTGAGCACATTGACCGTTTCCCACCCCTCCCTTCTGCCCTGCCAAGTTTCATGGGACAGGTCTGCTGCTACTGTTATGTGTCTTCCCTTATAGATTAAGACCCGTTTGTCCCTAGCTGCTTTCAGAATTCTCTCTTGGTCTTTGTATTTTTCCGGTTTCGCTTTGACATGTGGTGGTGTTGACCTGGTTTTGTTGATTTTGAAGGGAATAATTCTCTGTGCTGCCAGGACTTGGATGCCTGTTTCCTTCCCCAGATGAGGGAAGTTCTCAGCTCTAAGTTGTTCAAATAAACCTTCTGCCCCTTTCTCTCACTCTTCTTCTTCTGGGACTCCTGTGATGTGGCTATTATTTCATCTCACCGAATCACTTAGGTCTCTGGTACCTGCCTCGGAGTCTAGTAGTTTCCTTTCTTTCCTTTCTCTGCTTCATCTTTGTCCACAATTGTATCTTCTATTTCACCAATTTTCTCTTCTGCTTCTCCCATCCTTGATGTTACTGCATCCAGTTTATTTTGTAACTCATTTACAACATTTCATTTTCAGCATTCATCATGACGGGTCATTAGGTGCTTGATCTCTGAAGCAGTAGATTGTCTGCTGTCTTCTATTCTTGGTTTCAAGCCCATCTATGCGTCTTATGACTGTTATTCCAAAAACGTGATCAGATAAATTGTTTCTGTCTCTTTTGAGCACTTCTCTGGCTGGCCTTTCTTTCTGGAATTTTTTTTTGAGGTGAATTCTTCCAATTTGTCGTTGTGGCTAGATTCCAGCCCTTTATGTGTTTTAATATCTTGTTCTGTGTCCCACACCTGCGAGTACTACTATATTAAAAAGGGGTCCTACACTGTCCAGGGCCTGGAAGTTGAACAAATGTTTTTGGATTGTGTTGTGTGCACTCTTTTGGTACTTCTTTGGCTGCTTTTCTTGCTACTTGGAGTGGTGGTTTGGGCCTTCCACCAGGTGTGCTTTGATTTGTTTGTTGAAGTAATCCTGGAAAAAAGGAGAAGAGGGTGGTGAAGAATCCTTAGCCCAAACAAAGAGAGAAATGACAGGAGTGGAAAAAAAGACCAGGCAGTGACTCGAAGGAGCTATACGGCTTAATCCAGAAAGAGAGGGAGGAAAATGAAGAAGGAGATCTGGAAAAGTATAGAGAAAATGCCCGATCAAACAAACAAACAAAGAACCAGAACAGAAGAACAAAGGAAAAAAGATAATGTGTGTGTGTGTGTGTGTGTGTGTGTGTGTGTGTGTGTGTGTTATATACATATATACATATAGCTTTGACCCACAGTCAACTCCAGACTACTAGGCTGATTCCAAAGGGAGAAGAGGAAAGAGGAGAGTAGAAAGAGAAAAAAGGGAAAAGAGAAGAAAGGGAAAGAAAAGGAAAGAAAAGATAGGCTCCTGGGTGGCTCAGTTGGTGAAGTGTCTGACTCTTGAATTTGGTCAGGTCATATTGTCACTGTTGGTGGTTTCGAAACTCCCATCAGGCTCTGCAGTGAGAGCATGGATCCTGCTTGGATTCTCTCTCTCTCTCCCTCTCTCTGCACCTCTCCTGCTTTATCTCTCTCTCTCTCTCTCTCTCTCTCTCTCTCTCAAAATAAAGAAATAAGCATTAAAAATGAAAAGAAAAAAAAGAATAATAATTCAAATGAAGACAAACAAACAAACAAAGATAGAAAACGAGAGGAGCGTTGTCTATTGGTGCCTGGGACTGGTGGCTGTGCTGGTCTAGGGGAGGGGCTGTCTGGTCCCATCAGTGTCAGTCTCACTCCCATAGAGAAGCAGTTACCAGGCACAGAGAGCCAGGGTTTGGTGTAATGGGCCTGCCTCCACTGAGGCTCACTGTCCGTTCCCTGAAGCCCCACAGTGTTGGTCATGGGGAGAGAAATGGCGACACCCCAGTCTCTCCTGCCCACACGAGGTGTCTCAAAACTTGCTGTTTAGGCTGTCCTCCTAGAATAGCTTGGGGGTCCGGCTTGCCTCTGCTGTACAGTCTCCTGTGCTCCCAGAGCACTGAGTTGTGATTCAAAACCCTGTAGGATCCTGCTTTGCTCGGACCTGGTTCTGGAGTAGCGCCACTCTGCGCAGTGGACAGAGGGCTTCTGGTTCGTGCCTGCAGGGTCTTTTTCCCTTGGGGAGGACAATACCTCCTCTTTCCACCATACTCAAGGTGTTCTCTCCCAGTGTAGCCCTGAGATTGGTACCAAGCCTAGGGGCGGCTCCGTCCCCACCAGGAGTGGGAGGTGGCAGCTGTGGTTTAGAGAAAATCTGACAACCTTGAAAATTCTGTTTTTTAGCCTCTATGGCTGTTTTGCAAAGTAGAAGCTGACTTTCTGGACATCTCCTTGGTCTGTGGTCCAGACAGGTTTTTTCATATCCAACTACACCTCCCACAGCCTCTCTCTCTCTTCCTTTCATTTCTCCACCAAAGGGCTTCCCCCATTCCATGCCTGTGCTGCCCATTTTATTTCTCCCAATTCACATACACACCCTTCTGTCCCACCAGGCTGTCTCTTTGCACCTGTGGAGATATTCCTGTCCCTCTGCAGCCTGTCCTGGTATTCCAAGTGTTGTGACCTCAATACTGCTGTGTTTGAGGGACAAGGGAAATTCCGATTCCCCTCCTCTGCCATCTTTACTCCTCCCACCTCCTTTTACTTTCCTTTTCACAATTTCACAGTTCTGTGTAGGATTGCATTATTCTATCAGTTTAATATGTTTTATAGATATTTACGATGGGCTTTTCTTACTTGAACTTCATTGATCTGAATTTTGTCTTTTTCTTTTTTTAAAGTTTATTCATTTACTAATTGGAGAGAGAGACAGAGCACATGTGGGCGGGGTAGAGAGACAGAGGGTGAGAGAGAAAATTCCAAGCAGACCCTGCACTGTCAGTGCAGAACCAGACGGGGGGCTTGAACCCTTGAACTGTGAGATCATGACCGGAGCCAAAATCAAGAGTCAGGTGCTAACTGAATGAGGCATTCAGGCGGCCCTAACATTTTCTTTGGAAGTCCCCTGGGCACTTTAAATTTAATATGCCCTAGTTTCAAGACATTGTTTCTGACCCTTTCCCTTTCCTCTTTCCTGAATGTAATCTGCTCTGTCCTTTGTGTTCCCTAGCCTCAAAAATAGCAGCCCTGAAACAGGAAAAGTCCTGGACTCCGAACTCCCCTGAAATGACCGCATCCAGTCACTCACCACATTCGATATTTTGTACCTGCTTACCATTTTTCATATGTTATTCCCGTAATTCACTCGCTCACCTATAATTTTGCAGTTCTCTTCTGGTTTTGCTTCCTTTATGTTCATCCTACATTGCTGCCAGAGTGACCTTTCTAAAATATACTTGTGACGATGTCACTCCTCTGCTTATTCAATGGATCCCCATTACCTGAAGGAGAAAATTCATGTTCTAGCATAACACTGCTCCCCTTTTTGTTTGGTTTCGCCCTGATATTCCAGTAATATCTATCTATCCAATTCCCAATAACTCTGTTCCAGTTTTCCCATATTGCATGGATGTTGTCACTTACTATATTATTTCATACTTGATCCTTTTGCTCATTCTAGAATGCCCTTCACACCCTCCCCGTGTACTTTGTGTTTCTTTTAAGATACAGCCCTATCTTCCCAGCATTTGCTGACCTTCCCAAATGTAAGTGTTTTCTCCTTTGTGCGTTCACTGTACGTGATTCACTTCCCTTGCAGAACTAGTGGATGGTATTGTTCTGTCCTTACCTGTTTTCATGCATCTCTACCGCTACGAGCATATAGAATAGACTCTGTCTTCCAGCTCTTCCCCGAATCGTGGCTATGACTTGACAGATACAGTATGTGCTTGTCTTCCTGAGTGGGTGAGTGCGTGACCCAATGAATTAATGTGATATTTTTCTGAAGTCGTGTTTTTGTTTTGTACTGTTTTTCTAGGAAGGAACAGCAAAGTCAGCAATGGAAGCAAAGGAAGATGGTGTTGGTGTTATTGAAAATGTGCCACCAGAACAGACAGTTAATGGCAGTTTGACTTCTGCTGGTGGAGTGCATAAAAATTACAGAAGTGGTAAGCTAGTGAATCTCTGTGAGTTGTTTTCCTATGATTAAATGCTAGTATGAGAAAAATCTGAAAGTATGTAGATCCAAATATATTATCCTTTTTTCGTGAAGATATTTTTCTGTTGCTATCTTTCTTTATAAGTATCCCACGTACTACCCCCTTTTACTTCCGGAGAATCTTGAACCCCCTGAACACCTTTTCTGCTATTGCTTTTATTTTATTGAAATATTCATGAATGGAAATAGACTTGTGTATGTGTTTAAAATTCATAGTAACACATGTTTTCATTAATTTATCGGTGACTGTATTCTATAGATATGATGTCAGCATCAGAATTAGGAGAAGAGGATGATGTAGAATCACCTTCTCTTCCTGAGGTATTGTCTTCTTCTTATTTTTAAGTATAAGCATGGAATGATGTTAAAACGTCCAAGAGATGCTTTGACTTTACTCTCTCATCTCTGCATTTGCCCACAGAAACGATTTCCTTCTGTGTTTTCCTGTATGTGATAAAACAATTATGTGTTAATTATGAGCATACAGCATAGTAGAGTTCTGCTAATTTGCAGACGTAATGAAAGTTGTGTAGTATTAGTGCAGAAAACGAAGGCTTGGAGGGAATGAGTTTGGGTTTTGGAGTTAAGTTATGTGAAACACTAAAGAATTAGTCTAGGTCAACCTATGGCCAAGCATATGATCCTGTGATGTATACGGATGTGTCAAACTCCTACTGACATCCAGAAAGAGCTTGGGTGATGGTGTTTACAACTTGAAACTTGCAAAGATAAGGCCTGATACTTGATGATAATATATTAGGATTGTCAAGTAGATCTACAAGGAGCATTGGGATTATGATGACCACAGTTTGGTTTAGTGGTGCTTCAATAAGTAAAACCAATTTTGGAGAATTAAAATAACTTCGCAGTCCTACTTGTAGTAATATAATTAAAGTAACGATGACCTATTCTAAGGTGTCAGTAGTCGGTTTGAAGTTGCACCAGCAGAGGCTTCTATGCACCTGATCTACCTGAAGTTTACATCTCTTACAGCGAACTGACGTGTGAAGGGTACTATTCTTTGATGTAGCAGAAAGTAAGCCAGGAAGTTAGTAACAACTAATCGCACCTTTTACAGAGCACTTGAGTTTACAAAGCGTGTTTGCTAATTAATCCATTTAATCTTCATAACCATTTTCAGAAGTGGGTAATCTTCTTAGAAGTATTATTGCCTTTGACTGTGCCATGGAAAACAGGCTCGGAAGGCTAGAGAAAGCGGTTATACGGTATATTGCGGGGTCTTTGAGCGCAATGGAAGCTCTGTGGTACAACTTAATGTTTATTTAAAGTAGCACTGGGACGGACCTGTGGGCAGAAAGGGCTGTACTTTTGCTGTATGAGCCTGGTGGTTCTAGCCTTAGTGCTCAGGGAGCAGGAAACGCGCAGGGAGTATTCGATCATAAACGTTTTTCTCTGAGTTTCTACTCATAAAACCACTTTCACAAGATTTCTCTGGTGATTATCATTCAGTTTCATATTTTAAAAAAATTTTTAGGGGCTCCTGGGTGGCGCAGTCGCTTAAGCGTCCGACTTCAGCCAGGTCACGATCTCGCGGTCCGTGAGTTTTAGCCCTGCGTCAGGCTCTGGGCTGATGGCTCAGAGCCTGGAGCCTGTTTCCGATTCTGTGTCTCCCTTTCTCTCTGCCCCTCCTCCGTTCAGGCTCTGTCTCTCTCTGTCCCAAAAATAAATAAACGTTGAAAAAAAAAATTTTACATTTATTTTTCAAGAGACAGAGTGTGAGCGGGGGAGGGGCAGAAAGAGAGAGGGAGACACAGAATCTGAAGCAGGCTCCAGGTTCCCAGCTGTCAGCGCAGAGCCCCGCGGGGCTCAAACCCACCCACCTTGAGATCATAACCTGAGCTGAAGTCTGACGCTTAACCCACTGAGCCACCCAGGCGCCTCTCACTCCGTTCTATATTAACAATTGGTAAGACAGACAGGCAGCCATGAAACCCTTTAAGAATGTAGCAACCAGCACATATGTGAACCTTATCAAAACTATGCTGGCTATAGGTCAGCCTTGTGGGCTAAAGTTGAACATATTTTTGCTTCTATCCCTCATCAGGTGGAGTTGGGGACTTAAGATAATCTGCCTTCAAACACAAAGCTTTTCCTACTGTAATGCAGCTGTTGTGAGCAGCTGCTGAAATAAAAGAGCGTTGTGCTCTGCAACTCGGCCCTTTCCCAAGTACACCACTGAAGGGCGGTCAGGTTAGGACCGGGGAGTAGTAACAGCCTGTAAAGCAGGGTGAAATCACCCATGGCTCTTCCACTCTGCGCTTGCGCAGAGAAGGAATTAAACTCCCCGGAAAGACGCCTGGGACTCTGAGTTTGCGCAGGTGCAGAGCTTCCTCAAGGTGTAACTGGGGCGACCCGGGCTCCTGCAACCTAAACACCCGGGGAGAAAGGAAGGTGTCAGATGTGCAGTGGTGTGCAGGCGCGGGCACTTTTCTTGGGTGAAGGGTTGAGAGCCAACCCCAGGCGGCCAGCTGGGCTGAGAGCAGAGTAGGGTCAGGATGGGCGAGGACGTGCTGACCACCCTGAAGATCCTCATCATCGGCGAGAGTGGCGTGGGCAAGTCCAGGTGAGGCGAGCCTGCGGGCCGTGACGAGGGCAGCGGGTCTCTTGCTGCCTCCGTGGCCTGTCTGCTGGGCCGCGACGGGAACGGTAAAGGCGGTGGGCTAGGCTGGGGGCGGACTCCGCGGGTTCTCCCGGCCTCTGGGCCGCGGTCCTGCGGCCCCTGTCTGCCTGGCGCCCGCCCGGTTCTCGGCCTGTGCCAGGCCCGACTTGTGTGGGGCGCTTCTCCTCCCGTCGCGCTGAATAAACAATTCTGAGGGTCACCGCTCAGCCAACAGGTTTGCTGCCGAGGAGCCTAGGTCGTGGCGGTGGGTTTGGCCCGAGTGAGGCCGAGCGCGAAGCCGGGTCTCAGCCCCCGGAGTTGTGCGGCGGCGTGCCGCGGCGGCATGCGACGGAAGCATGCGGCAGCGGCGGCGGCGGCGTGCTACGGAGGCGTGCTGCGGTGGTGTGCGGCGGGGCAGAGGCGTGCGACGGAAGCACGCGGCGGCAGCGGCCTGCTGCGACGGTGTACGGCGGCGTGCGACGAAGGCGGGCGGTGGCGGCGACGAGGACGGTGGCGGCGACGAGGACGGTGGCTGCTGGCCAGAGGTGCAGGGCGGCTGCGTGGCAGGCCTGATGTCCCCGGGCGCTCGGCACCGCACCCACCGCGGCTACTGCTTCGGAGCCGGAGAGCCGGCACTGATGCAGTCTGGGCCGGGAACGCAGCGCTCGCGGCCATGGTCTCCGGAGCCTCGGTTAAGCGGGCGCAGGGCGCGGCGGTTGGGCAGCCCCAGACCCCCCCCCCCCCGCCCCCCCCAGCGCTTGGCTGACGGGCTGCCCCCTCGTCTCTTCCCACAGAGGCGAACACCCCACAGAGGCTGCTGCGCACCTTCCAGAAGGAGGTGGGTGTCGAGGCAGGGGCGGGGTCGCGATGCTGGGGGAGGGGGCTTTCATGCCCCCGGGGAAGGGTCTCCCGAGGAGAGGTGGCCAAGTAGAGGTGGCTGGTGGCGGCGGCGGGGATGGCCATTTCCGGTTTGGGGCTCACCAGGCTGAGTATTTACCTCCCAGGGAACTGGAGGCAGGTGAGTTTGGGGGTTGGAGTATAGGGGGACTCTGGATGTTTTTATGCTGTGTGCAGGGGCGGGAGCAGCGGGAGGGCCCCCTGGTTGTGGGGCACCCCTGGATATGTCTGGGTAGGACCTCCTCTTGTGGAGTAGCCAGTGGTTGCATCTAAGTAAGGTGAGGCAAGCGCCTGGGGGTGCTGACTGGGCGATTTGGGTGGTGGGGGGCTGAGTGGAGCTGCAGAAGGAAGACCAGACTTCGGAAGGGGAAAAGGGGAAAAGGTTCACTGTGGAAAAATGCCCCTCATCCCAGATCTCCCCTTTCCTGTAAATTCTCAGTGTTTGGAGCCACCCCCAGGAGCCAAGGGACTCCCCCCGCCCCCCATCCCTGATAGCCCCTGGCAAGTGGGTGACTCCATTTGTGGGCTTGTCCCCTGCTGTTTTGGCAGGTGCGTTTCCCTTACCCCCTACCCCACCCCCACATGCAGTCGAGTGAGAAGCAAGCAAGGTTCAACTGTCCCTCTGCCCCTTCCCTCTCCTTGGGGCCAACTGGGAACCCAGTCCAGACTTTAGTTCATAGCCCTGGACTGCCCGCAGAGGGGAGAATCCATAGTGGTTGGTTCCCGGGAGCGTTTAGATGCTTGGACTGTGTGTGTGCGTGTGTGTAAAGCATGCACACGCCTATGTGGGCGAGGACATGTGGCTGTGAGTGTGTGCCTCTGAGCATGTCTGTGCATCGGTCTGGAGATATCCAAGTATATCTTCTTACTGCGTGTACGTGGGTCTGTGTGTTTATGTGTTTTCGTGAGTATGAGGTGTATCTGTGTGATTCATGAGTCTCTGTGTACAGGGGTGAGGCCGTGACCATGTATGTGTGACTGTATGTGTGTCTATTGCCTTCCTTATGTCACTTCCCATCCTGGGACCCCGTCACTGCTGAGCTGCCTCACCCCTGTATCTTGAGTCCTCAGCCTGAGACCACAAATGCCCTCAGACCTTGGGGGCTGGCCTCATATCTGTGCCCGTGTATGTGTGTTGAGGGTGTCCGCATCTGGTGTCAGCACTGAGCACCAAGAAGCCCCTCCCCGCCTGGTGGCAGACAGCCGCCAAAGGACAGGCTTGAAGCCTGAACCTGTTGCTGTCCCTCCCTGCTCAGAAAGCTCGGGCGTATGTCTGTGTATAGGTCTCTAGGTGTGGCATGTCCCACGTTGTTGGAAGAATCAGCTCTAGGGCTGACTGTACATTCTAGCATTTCTTTTTTTTTTAATTTTTTAATGTTTATTTATTTTTGAGACAGAGAGGGACAGAGCATGAATGGGTGAGGGTCAGAGAGAGAGGGAGACATAGAATCTGAAGCAGGCTCCAGGCACTGAGATGTCAGCACAGAGCCCAACGTGAGGCTGGAACTCACAGACCGGAGATCATGACCTGAGCCACAGTCGGACCTTAACCGACTGAGTCACCCAGGCACCCCTCATCCTAGCATTTCTGAATAAGGTGGGATGTGTGGAATTCCTCAGGAAGGCCCAGATGTTTTCAGTTTAGCCCTCTTAGAGGCCCTGTGGGGACCTGAAGAAAGCTCTATGTAGATAGACCACCTTCCAACAGAACATACAGACCTACAGTATTCTGATGACTGTGTTAGGGGAGGGTGTCTCTAGCACCTCCCCCAAAAGCCTTCAGGTTAAAAACCTGCAGACTCTTTGTTCATTGTTTAACCAAACCTAGCTGTAATATGTGCTCTGCAGATGTTTGCAACTGGAATGGCTGCGTTTTCAAGGAAATGGTTGTCTGTTCAACTGGGAGTGGGGGCCACAGGCAGAAAAATGTGTGAACAAGGCACCTGCCTCTGGGCAGGGCTCCAGCTGGGACCCTGGTCCCAAATCTGCCAGCAGCTCCCTCGATACCCTGGACAAGTCCTTTCCCCTCTCGAGGACTCAGTTTCCACATGTGGGGAAGGAGCGTCCTTGGAGGTCCTACCCATGTCAGTCTAGTTTGGATTATTGGCCGCGGGGTGGGGGGGTGCGGTGGGTATACTTTGCCCCTGGTGACCAGAGGTGTGGGCCTGCATCCTCTCTCCTGGGAGCAGCCAAGTTTGGGGCATGGAATGAGCTTTCTGCCTGACATGAGGACAAGGCCATCGCCTTATCAGAGGGACCTGTGTGGCATCCCCCTTGGTGCCTCAGTGGGGCAGGGACAGAACCTTGCAAATTTGGGCAAAAGGCCTCTAGCGCCCATTGACTCTGGATCTGCAGTTAGAAGGCACGGTTTACAGTAGTGAGTTGGTGGCTGATTCTGAATTCTGTATTTTGTGGGGCATGTCGTTCAGGAATCAGAACTTCCATTTCCTGGGGGCTACTCTGTGCCGTACCCTGTGTGTACAGGTAACTTTCTGAGGTGAGTGCGATTGTCCCCACTTTACAGACAGAGAACCCGAGCTTGGAGGGGAGGCGTGAGTTGCTCAAGAGCACACAGCTGACAGGGTGCGGAGCCAGGAACTTCACCCCCAGGTCTGTCTAACATCAGAGCCAGGCTTTTACCTGTCATAACCCAAACGTGTCCATCCACGTCTACGCAGCACTGCAATGTCGGCATGTGTGGTGCCATGATTTTCATTGCACGGATCGCCTCCACTGTTGTCAACATGTTGCACAACAGTGGTCCATTTTTAGTAGTATATATTTTTCAGTTCCTTTGTTTAGTTTTGAGTGAGAGAGCATGCATGTGTGTCAGCAGCAAAGGGGCAGAGAGAGAGGGGAGAAAGAATCCTGTGCTGTCAGCACAGAGCCTGATGTAGGACTTGATCCCATGAACTGTGAGGTCATGACCTCAGCTCAGATCCAGACTTGGACGCTGAACCAACTGAGCCACCCAGGCACCCTGACAACAATGGTGCATTTTATACGGACACTAACTCATCATTTTCAGGAAAAGTTTCTAATTTGCATTAGTGTTCAGCCTTGGTGCTATATGTTCTATGAGTTTTAACAAATGTGTAATGATGTGAATCCACCTTTGTGGTATCGTGTCAAAGAGATTCATTGCCTTAAAAGTCCTCTGTGCTGTGCCCCTTTATCCCTACATTCATCCCAACCCTTACCTCCATAGTCTTGCTCTTTCCAGAGTGTCATATAGTTAGAATCATACAGTGGATATGTTTGAATGTTTAGAAAATTAAATTCCCTGGTAATTGAATGTAGGCATTCAAGGTATTGTTTAGTTTTGTTGCTCATCAGTGGAGGATCTGATGATATATGCCTTCCATGAAAAAAAGCATGATTTCTTTAGATGTGTGTCACCTAATGGGGACATCATGAACCACTACATAGCACTCACATTGGGATCATGCTCCTGTGTGATGTGCGGTGGGTCTAGATAGACTCTCTAGCAATGGAAGGAGACAGTCTCAAGAGGTTAGAACTTTATCAAACTGGAATGCCAAATCCTTCTTCCTTAACTTCCCATTGGAAATAAGGCCAGGGAGAGTCTGTGTGCTATGGTTTGGCCATGCTGCAAAGTACAATAGCTATAGAGCGCACTTTGTGAGGGGGTGTTTCGTCCTAAAACTGAACAGTGTATACTGAAGGGCTGGGGAAGTTCTGTTATCAGCTGTTATCAGAGATAATTTTTTTTATCTGAATGCTATATCTGTATGGTAGGGCAAACACCTAATTACCAAAAACCTGCTCTCCTTATTGTGCTGTGAATCACCTCCTCCCCTCTGAAGCCCCAGGCTCCTATCCCATTCCTTAGCTCAGGATGGTCTATACGCAGCAACTCCTCAGCTTGCCCCTGAGTATCATATTTTCAGGGTGCTCCTCATACATATGTAATTAAATTTGTTTTTTCCTGCTTATCTGTCATATGGTAATTTAATTATTAGACCAGCCAAATAATGTTGAAGGGAAGAAGGAAATTTTTTTCCTCCCCAATAATATGTTCTTATGAAATATTACAGGAAAAGAATAATATCTTAAAAGCCTTCAAAGGAGAAAAATAATTATCAGCAAAGGAGCAGAACCTGATTTGTATTAGATTTTATTATAGCAATACTGGATACAAGAAGTCAATAAAGCAAATTTCCAAAGTAGCCAATGAAAATAAGTTTGAATCTGATTTAAATTTGAATCTAAACAACTAAAATACCCACCAATAACAGGATGATCAGATGAGCTACATTATAGTCATATTACATGCTATTATTCAGCCGTTAAATATAATGCCATCTCTAAGACATTTTATTAGTGAAAAAGCAAGTTACAGAAATATATATGTCAATCATGGCTCAACTGGAGAAACAGAATCAGTAAGAAATATATAATAAGAGATTTATTGCAAGGACTTGGCTTATGCAATTTTCAGGGCTGGCTGGGCAAGCGGGAAAATCATAGGGCCGGCCATCAGGAAGGGAACTGTCTGCAGCTGTCAGGCACAAACTAAAACTGCTTCCTCTAGACAGAATTTCTTCTTCAGGGAAGATGCAGCTCTTCTGTTCTCACGACCTTGCAAATAACTGAATCAGGTCCACCCAGATTATCTAGGATAATCTTCCTTCCTGAAAATCAACGGGTTATGGACTTTAATCACATCTACAAAACACCCTCAAAGCAACACCTAGGTAAGTGTTGATGGAATAACTTGGAACTATATAGCCTAGCCAAATTAATACATAGAACTATCACAATCACATATATATGAATGTGTATGTACATTTGTATTATTATATAGATGCACTGTTACACTGTGTGTGTGTGTGTGTGTGTGTGTGTGTGTGTGTGTGTGTGTGTAGATAGAGAGTTCAGGAAGGATGCACACCAAACTGATAACAATGAAACAGAGTGAAAACTGGCAAGTTGAAAAGGGGAATGGTGTAGGGAAAAGAGGAGATTCACTTTTTCCTCTTTATAGTTCTAGTGGGTGGGGTATTGATAATGAGGGAGACACATGTGTATAGGGGCAGGAGGCATATGAGAAATTGCTATACCTTCTGTTTAAGTTTTCTCTGGACCCAAAATTACTCTAAAAAATAAATTCTATTCTTTCTTTTTAAGATTTTATTTTTAAGCAATGTCTATACCCACGTTGGGCTCAAACTTACAGCCCTGAGATCAAGAGTCACATGCTCCACCGGCTGAACCAGCCAGATGCCCCTCTACTTTTTTTTTTAATATCAGATTACCTACAAAACAACAACAACAACAACAACCAGCAATCAGCTTAGTAGCAGAGGTCTCATCAGCAAAAATAAATGCCAAAAGGTAGTGGGAAAATATCTCTTATGTACCTAAAGAACTCCTAACCTAGAATTCTATACATAATAAAGTATCATTCAAGAAGAAAGAAAATTCAACATGTATTCAATTCTGAAAAAATAAGAGTTTACTCCTCACTGACATTTGTGAAGAAATGTCACTACTGAAGAATATACATCAGCCATAAAACTGATTCAAAGAAGGAAGGAAGGAAATTCACATTTGAAAAACACAGTTAAACTAAATGAAGTACTGAGTGTGAAAAATTAACCACAATAATTTCCATGGATGTATTTAGAAAAATCAGAATTAAAATTCTAGATACCGAGGAACGCTGATGGCAAGGTGTTTCAACTTGAAATAAAAAATTATTTGGGGCAACTGGTTGACTCAGTCTGTTAAGCATCTGACTCTGAGTTTTGGCTCAGGTCATGATCTTGCAATTTGTGAGATCAACCCCACGTTGGGCTCTGTGTGGACAGAGAGGAGCCTGCTTGGGATTCTCTCTCTCCCTCCCGCTCTGCCCCTCCCTAACTCATGCTCGCTTGTGTGCACTCTGTGTCTCTCTCTCTCTCAAAATAAATACACTTTAAAAATTATAAATATTTTTGTTGCTTTTGGAAGAGATCAGAATTAATAATTAACCTTAGAACTTGATGGAGAAATGTAAAACGAAGTTACATGTTAAAAATTTCAGAGCACCTTTTAAAGGAAACCATGAGAATTAAGAAAAACAAAAGGAGCAAAGAATAAAAGTAGAAAAAGCAAGTGGGGATAAAAGCCTGGTAAACAGATAACATAAGGGGCACCTGGGTGGCTCAGTCAGTTAAGCCTCCAACTTCGGTTCAGGTCATGATCTCGTGGTTTGTGGGTTGGAGCCCCACATCGGGCTCTGAGCTGACAGCGCAGAGCCTGGAGCCTGCTTCGGATTCTCTTTCTGCCCCTCCCCCACTTGTGCTCTGTCTCTGTCTATCAAAACTAAATGTATATAAAAAAATTTTTAAAAAACAGATGACATAAAATAGAAGTTCTAAGGAAATTAGTAAACTTTTGAAAATTTATCTTTAGAACACTACCTATCAAAACCTATAGAGTCATTAACCAAGTACTTAAGTGAAAAGTTATAGTTTGAAATGCATTTATTATAAAACAAAAAGCAGTCAACTTAAGTCAGAAAAGAATTTCAAAAGTTGGAAGAAGGAAATAAAGGCAATGGAGAAATTAAATAAACAATGATCAAAGAATTTTAAAATAGAGTTAAGCTGCAAAATCAAAACCTGCTTCTCTTAAAAGAGTGGCAAATAGAAAAAAGCTTTAAAAGCTTTCCTAAGGAAAAGAGAGAGTAGGCACAAATTAATATTAGGAATGGAAAAGGGCCATAAGTACAGATAAAGAACAGATTTTTTTAATTTAAAAAAACACATGAAAATGTTATGACATTTTAAAAATTAATAATATAAACATATTTTTAGAAAAACTTTCAAGTTGGCTGAAGAAGAAATTTAAAACCTCATACACCCGATAGTATCAATAAAATTGCAGTGGTTGTTAAACATTTCAATCTCTTAAAGGCACTAGGACCCAGATAAGTCACAGGAGAGATTCATCAATCTTTCATGAAACAGGTTATTTCTGGTTGGTGGTGAAGAGGGAGTAGGAGGACCCTAAGCTTGCCTCCCCCCCTGGATACAACTAGACAATACTCACAGCAGTGCAACTAACCCAGAGAATGACCTGAAGACTGGCAGAACAAACTACACAACTACAGGTAGAGAAGAGGCCACATTGAAGAAGGTTGGAAGAGTGAAGACATGGTCTAGGAGCAAAACAGACCAAAGCCATACTTGGTGGAGAGGGAGCTGGTGGTGCAGACAAGGGTGTAAAACAGACTCTCACACTGGGGAGCCAACCGACGAGGGGCACAAATCCCCATAACTTTGCCTTTGAAAGAGAGAGGGGCCGAATTTCATGAGCTCTTACAACCAGGAGGGTCTTAAAACCTGGAATTTTAAAAATTAGCAGGCTCCAGCCTTGGGCTCAGGGAGAGAGAGCACAATCAACAGCCCTTGCAGATATAACATAGAACCAGCAGTTTGAAAAAAGCAGGGTGCAGACAGGAGGAAGAGTGATTTGCCCATATCAGAGTGTGGCCCAGAGAGACAAGGATCATGGAAAGACCCCTCCAAGAACGAAGGAGCAGGCAGGTGCCATTTCCCTCCCCTGCCCCCAGCATAAACAATGGCCATCTGTGGGGAACAGTGCTATGCTTGTACTACATAACTTGTCTGCACCGAGCCCCCAACCCCTCAGTTCTCCAGATCTTCCCTTCCCAGTCATGCATGGCCCCTCTCCTGGAAGATCGGCCCAAACCCTGTCTACCCCATCTCTGGACCCACAGGTCTTGCAGGGCCTCGGTTCCTGCAGCAGCAGGGACACGTCTCATTTTGCAAGGAGACAACTGCACACCTTGTTAAAATGCATCCCACTCCTGCTGGGGACCAAATACTGCCCACAATAGGCAAAGACAGACTTTGCAGACAACTGGACTGAAGAAAAAAAGAGGCCAAGACCCAGCAGACGAGCACATAGGCAACACACATAGGAGGCATTCCCTGAAGCCCCAGGCCCTAGGGAAGAAGGGACACTGCACTGCAGGGCACTTCAGTACCTCTTCTTCATAAGGCTATTATTGTTAAGAGTAAGAGAAGTCGCTGATTTTCCTAACACAGAAGAACAGACACAATGAAGAGAAAAAAATGAGAGGGCAAAGAAGTATCTCCCAAATGAAAGGACAGAACAAAACCACAGTAAGATATCTAAGCAAACTGGATGTAAATAATATGTCTGATAGAGAATTTAATGATTGTAAAGACACTCCCTGGACTTGAGAAAAGAGCATAGGACATCAGTAAGACCCCTTCACACAGAGATAAACAGCCAATCAGAAGGCAGGAACACAATAAATGAAAACAAAAATACACTTGGTAGAATAAATAACAGGGTAGGTGAAGCAGAGGAATTAATGACCTAGAAGACAGAAGTAATGGAAAGTAATGAGCGAAGGAGAGGAAAGAAAATTATGCAAATTGAGGACAGTCTTAGGGAACTCAGCGATTCCATTAAGCATAAAAACATTTGCGTTATCGTGTTCTCAGAAGAAGAAAAGGGGGCAGAATTTTATTTGAAGAAATAATAGCTGAAAACTTCCCTAATCTGGGTAAGGAAATAGACATCCAGATTCAGAAGGCATAAAGATCCCCTCACAAATTCAACCCAAGGATGTCCACATGTAGACACATAGTAATTAAAATGTCAACAATCTGGGTCACCTGGGTGGTTCAGTCAGTTCCGCATCTAACTTCAGCCCAAACCCTGTCTACCCCATCTCTGGACCCACAGGTCTTGCAGGGCCTCAGTTCCTGCAGCAGCAGGGGCACGTCTCATTTTGCTCAGGTCATAATCTCATGGTTTGTGAGTTCAAGCCCCATATTGGGCTCTGTGTTGACAGCTCAGAGCCTGGAGCCTGCTTCAGATTCTGTATCTCCCTCTCTCTGCTCCTCCCCCACCCATGTTCGCGCGCTCTCTTTCTCTCTCTCTCTCTCTCTCTCTCTCTCTCTCTCTCTCTCTGTGAAAAATAAGTAAACTTAAAATTTAAACATAAATAGTAAAAAGATTTTCATAAAAAATTCTAAAAAAGAATGAAATCTTGACGTATGCAACAATGTGGATACATGGATGAAGCTAGAGTGTATTATGCTAAGCAAATCAAATCAGAGAAAAACAAATATCGTATGATTTCACTCGTATGTGGAAGTTAAGAAACAAAAAAGCTGAACATAGGGGAAGGGGGTGGGGAAAGAGGCAAACCATAAGAGACTCTCAACTACAGAGAAAAACTTGAAGGTTGATGGAGGGAGGTGGGTGGCAGATAGGCTAAATGGGTGATGGGTATTAAGGAGGGCACTTGTGATGAGTACTGGATATTGTATGTAAGTGATGAATCACTAAATTCTACCCCTGGGGGAAAAAAAAGAATGGGTTTAAACTTAAGTGACCATCAACTTAATATAGACTGCTATATACAGAAGATGTTATATCCAAACCAAGAATCAAAACCCAGTAATAGATACGCAAATAAAGAGAAAGGAATCCAAATCTATCACTAAAGAAAGCCAACAAACCATGAAAGAGAGCAAGAGAAGAAAAGATCGGAGAAAATCTATGGAAACGACCACAAAACACTTAACAAAATGGCAATCAGTACACATCTATCAAAAATTATTTGAACGTAAGTGGACTAAATGGTCCAATCAAACGACATAGGGTGACAGAGATCCATCTATATGCTGCCTACAAGAGACTCATTTCAGACCAAAAGGCATCTGCAGATCCAAAGTGAGGGGATGGAGAAACATTTGTCACGCAAATGGAAGTCAAAAGAAACCTGGAGTAGTAATACTTAGACAAAAGTGACTTTAAAACAAAAACTGTAACAAGAGACAAAAACATTGTATAATAAAGGGGACAATCCAGCAAGAGGATATAACAATTGTATTTATGCATTCAAATACATAAATCAGCTAATAATAAACATAAAGGAAATAATCGATAGTGATACAGTAATTGTAAGGAACTTTAACACCCCCCACTTACATCGATGGATGGATAATCCAAACAGAAAATCAACAAGGAAACAGTGGCTTTGAATGATATGCTGGACCAGATGGATTTAACAGACATATTCAGAACATTCCATCCTAAAACAGCAGAATACACGTACTTTTCAAGTGCACACAGAACATTCTCCAGAATAGAACACATATTCGGCCACAAAACAAGCCTCAACAAATTCAAAAATATCAAGGCATCTTTTCTGACCACAACGCTATAGGGGTGCCTGGGTGGCTCAGTCGGTTGAGCGGCTGACTTCGGCTGAGGTCATGATCTCCTGGTCTGTGAGTTCGAGCCCCGCATCGGGCTCTGTGCTGACAGCTCAGAGCCTGGAGCCTGTTTCAGATTCTGTGTCTCCCTCTCTCTGACCCTCCCCTGTTCATGCTCTGTCTCTCTCTCAAAAATGAAAAATGTTAAAAAAAAATTTTTTTTAAATAAGTATGGACTTTGAGGCCACTGTACCTGGGTTCCTATCCCAGCTCTACCTCTTACTACCTTTGTGATTTGGTGCAAGTTACTTAGCTTCTCTCTGTCACATTTTCCACTTGTCAAAGCGAGAAGATAGTACTTCACTCGTGGAGTTCTTAGGATTAAATTATGTAATATGTGTGAAATTATTTAAAACACGTGTAATACAATAAGGGCTATTATTAGAAATATTTTCACCATTGAGTGGGACTTAAAAAATGTTTTTAATGTTTACTTATGTTTATTTAATGTTTTTTTATGTTTGTCATGACCTGAGCTGAAGTCAGATGCTTAACCAGCTGAGCCACCCAGGCACCCCACCTGTTAGATTTTTTTTAAGACTCTAGTCACTCTCTCCAGCCAATTAGTTACTAAATTATTTCCCTCCTTTTAAAGTCCTACTCCATAAGCTGTCCATTCTGGTTGTTGTTGCTGTGTTATCCTTTCCATATGTTGAGCGTGACCTTCAAGATCTCCTTTTTCCTCTTCTGTTTAATGTGTTCTCCCAAATTCCAACACTTCCATTCAGGAAATCTCTATTTTTCTTTTCTCAAGCATTTTCCAACTTGTCTTCTGCTGTTTCCTGAGCCATCTTTTTAGGTATTGCTATACTACAGAAAAGGAGAAATTCACATTATATAAAAAGGAATTTAGGGGCACCTGAGTGGCTCAGTCTGGTGAGCATCTAACTCTTGATTTCTGCTCAGGTCATGATCCCAGGGTTGTGGGATTGAGCCCCACATCAGGCTCCACACTGAGCAAAGAGACTGCTTAAGATTCTCTCTCTCTCTCTTTCTCTCTCTCTCTCTTTCTCTCCCTCTGCCCCCTCCCCTGCGCTTTCTCTCTAAAATAAAATGAAAAATTTTTTTAGAAACTTAATGAAAGCCAATGATAAAGTACCTCAAAGAGTTTTACCATCAGCATTATGAACCCCAAGTCCATAAAAACCTGAGTTCTCTTTCTTGGACCAAGTAAGTCACATAGCCAAACCCGGAGTCATTGTGGGAGGGAACCAGGACAAATCAAAAATTCTGGGAGCCATGATTTATTGGAGACCATCAATATAAGAGCCTACCACCCTACCATAATATGTACATGCATCTTAACAATATGTTTGTTCTGCAACACTACATTCATGGTCAGTTCTTTCTGCTGCCTTTTCTTCAGTTTCTTTCTTAATTACTCGTGTTTCAGTTTTAGAGCTTCTTCTCAATGACCAATCAATCTATTAAATCTTTACATTTCAGTTTAGAAATGGAAAACTGAGTGACTCCATAATGCTCTGTGACAGGTTATTACACAAGTTAGGAGAAACAGCTATACTGTGTTAATTGTAACAACGAAGAAAGGAAATGGCAAAAAGCTTAAGATAGGGCAGGGGAAAAGATGCAAAAAGATACCTCATGTCTCAGTGAGAACACAGGCATCTGAGCAGACCCTATGGGATCTACAGAATACATTTCAGCCATGATGTCTGCCATATTTGAATTAGATAATTTCTAGAGCTATGGAAAGATAAACAGGACCACCTAAGTTATGACTAACATTTGAGTGTCCTCTGAGTTCCTCTGAGTAGGCAGGGATGAATGAGACAGAGCTTCTCTGAGGAGCTAATGGTCAAGTGTAGGAAACAGATTATCATAGAACTAAAATACATAGTTAAAACAAAAACATCTTATAAATATTAATGGGCAATTTTTTTTAATGAAAAAATAAAATTCCCTTTATTTATATCAAACTCAGTTTGGCTAATGTGAGAGAATAGGTATTAGAAAAGGAGAAGGGGCGGGAAGCAAAAGAGAAGGGAGGAGAAGAGGAAAAAAATGGAGCACAGGGGCTGCTGGAGAAGGACTGGGGAACAGAAGGAAATGGAATCTACATGGTGATAGAAGATAAAAGGAATGCTTTGTCTGCTTCATTTTATCTAGACTGAAGGTGGAGAAGAAGTAGACTAGATACAATTTTAAGTTCTAAACTATATTCTTGAACTCCCAATACCCATCCTCTCCTCATACAAAAGGCATTTTCTGAAGGATGGAGAATCCTATCCTGACACAGTAGACAACATTCTCAAATTGAAGGCTAGAGGGTCTTCCTGAATTGAAAGGAAGAGCCTTTAGAGACTTCCTTAATTAGAAGCCATGTCACTTCTAGGCCATGTGACAGCTTCACCTGGAGAAGTGTAGAGTTCTGAAACCAATCTTTCAGAGCCTTTCAGGCTTTGATCACTCAAAAATAGGCGATGAGCTCATTTTGGAAATGCTCTATTCCTTTTATGAAATGATGCAGAAAAACTGGTGGAAAATAACTAACAGTGGTATTTTTGATTGACATTCTAGACCCGCACAAACATTAGTAATCTAGATAACGAGATTAATAAAATAATCTGGAATTAATAATCTATAATTAAGAAACTAGATAAAATCAAATCCCAGGGTACATATTTTACTATAGAATTTATTCGCACTTCACAATGCCTGATTTAGGAGCAATTGTAGAAATTTACTTGTGTTTTGAGATGAAAGACACACATTGATGTTGTGCTAGAGAAATACTTTATAAAGATGGGCAGGAAGAGGCCCTGTGTTTGGATGTGTACGTTATAGAGTACTTGTGAACACCTTCACCCTACCATTTCCTCTTAAATGTTTAGGAGAACAGCTGAGCCATTCTCTCCATAATGTAGACATGGTTCAACAAATGGAATTCTCAGGTCAGTTCCTCTATCTACAGACTTTAAATGTGATACAGAAGCCACTAGCTTTATAGCACACCAGTGATGAACTCAAGATGTAGCTATAATCAGGACTTGGAAACACAGACGAAAGACAGAAGGAATCTTCAGTTTCTTTTACCATAACTTTGAAAATAGAAAACGGGTGCCATCTTGTGGTTATTTTAATAAGGTCGCTCTTAAACAATGACTTTCTGGAGAGGCAACTTGACAAAATCTCCTATTTCTTTCTCCTTGAAAATACTGTTAAAATTACCTTTCTTAAACTCTTGGACTTGGTACTCTTACAATCTGGAGATTTCATTAAAATGCTAGACCTACCCACATAAAAACACAATCACAATAATATTAGGTGACTACCAACCACGAAAACATGTCAAGCCATTTTCGTAATTCTTAAGAACCGCTCAAGACCTGCCTCTCGGTTGCGAGCATGTTGAAAGGTAGGTAAAGGTTTTTGTAAAAATGGTGACATGAACACAGGGGTCCCTCCTTCCTGGGAACTGCGGGTGGAATAGATCCAAGATAAATACCCACTTTTCAGCCCACTTATTTCCTTCTAACTTTTTACAAGAAGAAGATATGTTACGTTTGTAGTTAACAAAAAGAGTCACTAAACCAGGGGTACGAGGTTCACCTTACCCGAGAACTGTGTTACTGGATGATCCCTGGAAAGGTGACACCGTGTGTGTGTGTGTGTGTGTGTGTGTGTGTGTGTGTGTGTGTGTGTGTGTAAGCCTTGTAGAAGAGGCACGCATCTTACCATAAAGTAGTGTTTGTGTACTAACTTTCTGGGAGCATCAGGCACGCCACAGACAAATTTGGGGCTGGATGGGCTATGAGTCAAAACACGTGCTCCCCAACGGGAGCCTCCAGGATCCGGGCACAAGCGGCCGGAACTCAAATAGACTTCCTCAGAATTTCTCCAGGAAACCGTCGTGTGGGGCGGAGACGGGCACTTGGTCCAGTGGCTGCTTTCTAATCTGCTGTCACGTTTGAGACCCTGGCCTTTCCTTCCCGGAAATGAGCCTTCCTCCCTGCAAGGTAGCGCCAGAGGCCTGGCCGGAGGCGGAGGCGCAGGCGGAGCAGGAGCCCCCAGCGGAGGAGCTGGAGCCCAGGTCAGAGCTGAGGCGGCAACCCGAGGCAGGGCTGGGCTCAGAGCCACTCCCGGCCTCTAAGCACCAGTCAGAGCAGTTCTTCGGTGGAAGACAGGAACCTGAGATGACCTGGGCTTCGGGGCAGTTTCCAGAGCCCGCTGGGGTGCCCCATTCACATTCGGTGTCAGTGAGGGGGGACTCCTCGCTGCCCGTCTCACCGTCGGAAAACCAGGTGTCCGAGAGACCCCCGTTGCCACACCGACTGCCTGGAGGGGCCCCTCTCCTGCCTCTTCCGAAGGCTGGGATGCGAAGTGGGCGCGCACCCCTGGATCTTCCTGCTGGTGCCCATGGTGCTGACAGCTGCTCTGGGCACCGGTTTGATTTACCTGCCCAAGGATGTAGAAGAAAACCTCGAGGAGCAGTACACCCCAATAGGGAGCCCAGCCAAGGCCGAGCGGCACTTTGTGCAGGAACGCTTCACTGCCAACGACTCTCACCGCTTCTCCATCTCCAGGAAGAGCACCGAGGTCAATTTCACTTGTATTCTAGCGGTCTCCAACACCACCTCCCTGCTAGAACCAGCAATCTTATCAGAAGTTAGTAAAGTGGATGACGTGATCCAGGATCTGTATGCAATGGGGGAAAACGGAACCCAGATCCACTACAATCAGGTGTGTGCCAAGCACCAGGGTCTCTGCGTGCCTTCCAACCCACTCCTGTATGCCTGGCAGATGAACAGGGACCTCGACCTGAGAAATGTCACTTTCCCAATCTACAACCACACCTGTCAGCCCATCTACCTGGCTGGCACCATTGGAGGAACCTTCTTAGGCGAGACGATGGGAATGAACCAGTTACTCCTGGAAGCCAAAGCCGTGAGGCTGCTCTACTACCTGAAAACTGAGGATGGAGAGGACAACGAACATGGTAAGAAATGGTTGACCCATTTCCTGAACCAATTTAGCAACATTGAAAAGAGTCTGGCCTCGAAGAGGATCCAGGTATCTGGTGGCTGAGTTTTATAGGGAGACCAGGAGAAGGTGGGAGGGGTAAGAACACGTTTTCCAAGTAGTAGCACTCCTGGATTACTTATTGGAGTCCTTGACTTGCAGCTGGGAGTGCTCTACTCTGTTTGGCACTTAATCCAACTTCCTTAATCTCACACACCAAAGGATGCCACACAGCATAAATCCTTAATAATATTCTGGTGGAAAACACAAATCCCACATCCTTAAGGTAGGTCTGCTCAGTGCAGACATTGATCATCAGGTTTTCCAGTCAAATTACTTTAAAATCCTTACTCTTAAAGTCTTTGCTATTTGGGGGAACCCTCTGAAATGTGTTTGGGGTTCATTGGAATAAAAGCAACAAACTTTTAACAAGTTCCATGGTATTATTGAAAAGAGAATTAGCTCACCGTTTACCAAGTAAGTTATATAGCCTAGTGCCAGGCACATGCTAGCTATTCTGTAACTAATAGTTGTGAATAAGCCTGGTCAAAGTGAGACAACTATTGGAAAAATAGCAGATCCTTCTGAAATGTCGATGAAATTAAAATAGTAAAAGACAACGACCTACTAAAATTCTAGAAAAAGCCACAATTTCTGTAATTATGAATGGTTTCACAATCTTCGGTAGATCTCAGATTTTGTGTATTCAGGTTTAAACCTTGGTTTTCTGAAAGAAACTTTGGAAAGCGTGCCACATATTTGTGGGAAGAAGTACACCTATGTTAATCTTCTTTATTCTAAAATCACGATTCACATATTTTGATCTTTTACTAACTCTTAACGTGTTTCAATCAGTAAGCTATAGTGTTTCAATAGGGTTGGTAACTCGCACAAATATTGGAATGAAAAGTTATTTACTTGACTAAATTTTTGTGGCAGGTGGTCTACTTTACATCAATTTCTACACAATGGAACTTGAAGCAACCTTGATGACAGTGATCCCTTTGGTTCACTTGGCATAACTTCTAATCATATTATTTGCAATCCTATCATGCTACAGGTAAAATGGTTTCATTGTTTCTTAACTCTTTTTAACAGATATTTTTGGGTGGCAAAATACAGATAATTGATATAAAATATGCCATTCTAATCATTTTTAAGTGTATATTTCAGTGGCATTAATTACATTCACAGTTGTGCAACCATCACAACTATCTGTTTTTTTTTTCATTTTTATGTTTCTACGTTTCTTTATTTTTGATAGAGAGAGAGCACAAGTGGGGGAGGGGTAGAGAGAGAAGGAGACATAATTGGAAGCAGGCTCCAGGCTCTGAGCTGTCAGCACATAGCCTGCCGCGGGGCTCGAACACACAGACCCGGAGATCATGACCTGAACCGACGTTGGACGCTTAATGAGCCACCCAGGCCCCCCACAACTGTCTGTTTCTAAATCTTTCCATCCCCCCAAACAGAAACTGTATAACCCTTAGGCAGTAACTTTCCATGGCCTCCCCCCAGTCCTGGCTAACCTTCATCTACTTTCTATCTCTATGAATTTGCTTATTCTAGAGATTTCATATAAGTGGAATCACACAATATGTGTACTTTTGTGACTGGCTTATTTCACTTGGCATAATGTTTTCAAGGTTCCTCTATATCCTAGCACGTATCAAAACTTCATTCATTTTTATGACTGGTATTTCACCGTATACATACAGCACTGTTTATACACTTAACTGTTGATGGGCACTTGGAATGTTTCCACTTTTTGGCTTTTGTGAATAATGCTGCAACGAACATTGGTGTACAAATATTTTCTTGAGCTCCTGTTTTCAATTATTTTCAGTATATACCTGGGAATGGAATGGTGGGTGGAGTGATAATTCTATGTTCAGTTCTTTGAAGAACCTCCAAATCCTACCAGCAATGTATAAAGGTTCCAATTTCTCCGCATCCTCACCAACACTTGTTTTTTGTTTTATTGATAATAGTCAATAGTGACAAAGTGTGGTTTGATTTACATTTCCCTAATTACTAATGATCTTAAGTATCTTTTCATGTGTTTATTGGCCATATGTACATCTTTGGAGAAATGTCTATGCAAGTCCTTTGCCCATTTTTTAATTTGGTTGTATTTTTGTTTTTGAGTCCTATTGTTGGTGAGTACTTTGTATATTTGGTTTTAAGTTTTTTTTTTCTTATTTCGAGAGAGAAGAAGTATGAATGGGGGAGGGTCAGAAAGAGAGGAGAGAGAATCCCAATCAGGCTCCACACTGCCAGCACAGAGCCTGATGCGGGGAGTGAACCCACAAACCATGAGATCATGACCTGAGCTGAAGTCAGATACTCAACTGACTGAACCATCCAGACACCTCAGTGTTTAGAATGTTTTAAATATTAAACCTTTATCAGATATATGATTTATAAATATTTTCTCCCACTCTGTGTATTGTCTCTTCACTTTCTTGATAATGTCTTTAATGCACAAGAGTTTTTAATTTTGATGAAATCCACTTTATCTTATTTTGTTCTTTCGCTACTTATATCTAAGAATCCATTGACAAGTTCAATGTCATGCACATTTGCCCTGTGTTTCCTTCTAAGAGTTTTATGGTTTTAGCCCTCATATTTAGGTTGTTGATCAATTTTTAGTTCACTTTTGTATATGTAGTGTGAGTAGGGGTTTAACTTCATTCTTGTGCATGGAAATCCATGTGGAAATCCATGTTTCCATGTTGATTGCTGGAAATCCAGTTTTCCAAGTCCCATGTGATGAACAGACTATTCTTTCCCAGTTGATTGGACTTGGCATCCTTGTAAACAATCAATTGGTTGTAGATGTATGGGTTTATTTCTGGACTCTAAATTATATGCCATGAGCCTACATGTATGTTGATGTGCCGGTACCACACTGCTTTGATTCCTGTAGCTTTGTTATGAGTTTTGAAATCTGGAAATCTCAGCCCTCCAATTTTTATCATCTTTTTCATGATTATTTTGGATATCTAGGACTCCTTGCAATTCCATATGAATTTGAGGGTTGACTTTTCCATTTCTGGGGTGGGGGGGAAGGTCATTGAAATTTTGATAAAGATTGTGTTGAATCTGTAGGTTGTTTTAAGTGAGATTAACATTTTAACAATACTGTCTTCCTCCCCGTGAACTAAGGTTGCATTTCCATTAACGTAGGTCTTCTTTAGTTTCTTTCACTAGAGTTTTGTAGCTTTCTGTCTTTCAGCTCCTTGGTTAAATTTATTTCTAAATATTTTATTCTTTTAGACACTAAATGGAATTGCTTTTTTCATTTCATTTTTGGATTGTTCATTGCACGTATATAGAAACACAACTGGTATTTGTGTGTTGATCTTGTATCCTGCAGCTTTGCTCAATTTGTTTATTCCCTCTATTAGTTTTATTGTGGTTTCTTGGGAATTTTCATATTACAGAATCATGTAATCTGTGAAAAGGGATCGTTATACTTCTTCATTTCCAATTTGGATTCCTTTTATTTCCATTTCTTATTTAATTCCTCTGGATAGCACTTCCACTTCAATGTCAAGTGTCATTGGTGAAAGTGGGCATCTTTATCTTGTTCCTGATTTTGAAGGGAAATCTTTCAGCTTTCACTTTGGATTATATTGTTAGATATTCATTTCTTATAAAGGTCCCTATCATTTTGAGGAAGTTCCTTTCTATTCCTTGTTTTTGAGGGTTTTCTTTTAAATCATAATTGGGTGTTGGATTTTGTCAAATGCCTTTTTTGCATCTATTGAGATGATCGTGTAGATTTTATCCTTTGTTCTATTAGCGTGATATGTTACTTGATTGATTTTTCCCGTGTTGAACCACTCTTGCATTCCTGGGATAAATCCTAGTCGGTAATGATGTACAATCTTTTTAACGTGCTATTGAATTGGGTTTGCAGAATGTTATTAAGGACATTTGAATCTACATTCATAAGATATTGATCTATAGTTTTTTTCTTGTAACCTTTGTCTGGGATTGGTATCAGTGTAATGTTGGTCTCATAGAATGAGTTAGAGAGTGTTTCTTCCTTTTCAACTTTTTGGAAGGACTTGAGAAGGATGGGTGTTACTTCTTCTTTACATGTGTAGTAAAATTTACCAGTGAAGCCATCTGGTCTTGGACTTTTCTTTTTGGGTGGTTTTTGATTACTGATTCAGTCTTTTTACTTATTCAATGTCTGTTGAGATTTTCTATTTCATCTTGAGTCAGTTTAGGTCATTTAGGTGTTTCTAGAAATTTGTGCATTTCATATAGTTTGTTGGCATAAGTTGTTTATAGCATTCTTTATTTTTTTAATGTCTATTTATTTTTGAGAGAGAGTGCACGAGAGGGAGAGAGGTGGTGGGGGGAGGGGACAGAGGATCCAAAGTGGGCTCTGCACTGACAGCAGTGAGCCCCATGCAGGGCTCAAAACCATCAATCGTGAGATCATGACCTGAGACAAAGTCGGAGCTCAACCATCTGAGCCACCCAGACAACCCTATAGTGCTCTTTTATAATTCTTCATATTTCTCTAACGTTAGTAGTAATGTCTTCAATTTCATATCTGATTTAGTTATTTCTGTCTTCTTTTTTCTTTGTCACTCTAGGTAAGAGTTTATCAATTTGTTGATTCTTTTTAAAAAATAAATTTCTGGGGGCACCTGGGTGGCGCAGTCGGTTAAGCGTCCGACTTCAGCCAGGTCACGATCTCGCGGTCCGTGAGTTCGAGCCCCGCGTCGGGCTCTGGGCTGATGGCTCAGAGCCTGGAGCCTGTTTCCAATTCTGTGTCTCCCTCTCTCTCTGCCCCTCCCCCGTTCATGCTCTGACTCTCTCTCTGTCCCAAAAATAAATAAACGTTGAAAAAAAAAATGACTTCTTTAAAAAAAATAAAAATAAAAATCAAATAAATTTCTGGCTTTGTTGGTTCTCTCCATTGTTTTTCTAGTCTCAATTGCATATGTGTCTATTCTAATCTTTTCATTTCCTTCCTTGTTAGCTTTGGGTTTTGTTTTGTTTTATTTTGTTTCTATTTCTGCGATATGTCTAGTACCGTAAGGTGACTGAAGACCTTTTTTTTCTTTTTTAACGTAGTATAAATTTACCTATGAGCACTGGTGTTGCTATAACCTGTAAGTTATGTTTTGCTGTGTCTTTATTTTCATTTGTTGCTAAGTATTTTCTAATTTCCCTTGTGATTTATTCTTTGACCCACTGGTTATTTGATAGTGAGTTGCTAAATTTCCATACATTTTGAATTATCCAGTTTTCCCTCTATTATTGATTTGTAGCTCCATTCCATTGTTGGTTAAAAAGATACATTTGGTAATTTCAATATTTTTACATTTTCAGACTTGTTTTCTGACCTAACGTATGCTGTATTCCAGAGAATGTTTCATGTTCACTTGAGAATAATGTATATTCTTCTATCATTGGGTTGAGTGTTGTATATATCTCTGTAAGGTCTAATTTATTTAGTGTTGTCCATTTCTTCTGTTTCCTCATAGATTATTGGCCTAGATGTTTTATACATTATTGAAAGTGGCATATTGAATTCTCTATTTCTGTCTACAAGTCTGTTAATATTTGTTTCATTTTTGGGTCCCTATTGGCAGTGCATGTATGTTTGTAGATGAATCTTCTTGATGAATTGTTCTTTTCATCACTATATAATGCCCTTCTTTGTCTCTTTTAACTGTTTTTAAAATAAAATCTATTTCGTCTTATAGAAGCATATTCAATCCTGCCCTCCTTTGGTTATATTTATATGGAATATCTTTCTCCATCCTTTAGCTTTCAATCTATTTATGTCTTTGGATCTATAATGAGTCTCTTGTAGACAGCATATAGTTCAATCATGTTATTTTATCCCTTCTGTCAATTTCTACCCTTTTATTCAAGAGTTTAATCCGTTTACATTTAAAATAACTGCTGACAAGGAAGGACTTCTGCTATTTTGCTATTTGTATTCTGTGTATCATACAGTTTTTCTGTCCCTTACTTCATCCATTATCCCTTTTTCTATGTTTAGTTTCTATTTTTCTAATGAGTTGTTTGATTCTCTTCTCATTTCCTTTCGCCATGATTTTGTGAGATTTTCTTTATGGTTACCATGCTGATGCATATAATTCTAAGTTTAAAACAACCTACATTAAACTGATACCAACTTAACTTCAAAAACACACAAATCTGCTGCTTCTATACACCTCTGTCCCCCACTCTTTATGTTGTTGTTGTCACAAATTATGTCTGTATACACTCTATGCCCAATAACAGAGTTATAATTATTTTTATGTTCTAAATTCTGTAGGTAATACAATGTAGGATTATAAACCAAAAATATAATAATACTTGCTGTTATATTTGACCAAGACCTATGTTTCCTCATATGACTTAGCATTACTTTTTATTGTTCTTTCTATTCAGCCTGAAGGATTCCTTTTACCATCTCATATAGGGCAGGTCTGATTAACAAGCCCGCTTAGCTCTTGTTTATCTGGAATGTCTTAATTTCTCCTTCATTTTTGAAGGACAGTTTTGATGAATACAGAATTTTAGTTGATGTTTTTTTTTTCTTTAAGCACTATAAATATCCCATTGTCTCCTTGCCTCCCTGGTTTCTAACAAACAATCAGCTTTTATACTTATTAAGGGTCCCTTATATTTGGTGAGTTGCTCCTCTCTCAGTGCTTCCAAGACTCTCTTTGCCTTTGGCTTTCAATGATTTGATTATAATGTTCTCAGTCTGGGTCTTTTTGAGTTCATCTTATTTGAACTTCATTAAGCTTCTCGGATTTGTAGCTTCATATCTTCTACCAAATTTGGGAAGTTTTCAGCCATTATTTCTTTAAATATTCTTCCTGCCTCCTTTTCTCTCTCTCCTGGAACTCCCATAATGTGTATGTTGATCTACTGGCTCGTAGGCCCACAGATCTCTGAGGTTCTTCTCACTTTTCTTCATCCTTTTTTCTTTATGTCTCTTAGACTACATACATTCCAATTGTCCCATTTTCAGTTCACTGATTCTTCTGCCTATTGGGCCTGCTGTTGAATGCGCCTAGTGTTTTTGGGTTTGTGTTCTGTCATTTCAGTTATTGTATTTTTCAGTTTCAGAATTTCTGTTTGGTTCCTTTAAAAAGTTTCTACCTCTTTATATTATTATTTTCCTCATACATTGTTTTTCTTATTTCCTTGTCAGAGCTCTTCTTTAGCTCTGTAAGCATATTTAGAAAAGTATTTATAGTCTTTGTCTAGTAAGTCCTAGCTCTGTCTTTCCTCAAGGATGATTTCTGCCTATTTATTTTGTTTCACACATAGTTTGAACCACACTCTCCTCTATCTTTATATACCTTGTGATTTGTTATTGGTGGTGGTGGTGGTTGTGTAGAAGACTGGACATTTGGCTAACTGGAAATCAGATTCCACCTTCCCCAGGGTTTTCTGTTGTTTTCCTATGTGTTTATTTAAGATTAGTGGCCCATTTTCTTTGTGATTTTCCGAAACTATTATCAAAAGACTGTAATTATTGTTTTTTGTGTTCACTGAAGTTTCTGTACCTTAGCTAGTGTTTTGACATAGATTTCCTTGGATGCCAGGAGCTCTCCCAGTGTTTGCAAAATGGTTCTGTGCCTGGAACCTCCAACACTTACCAAGGCTTACACTGTACCTAGGGATCAGCCCTAGGTGAAAGTTTAGGGTCTTCTTAGGTCTTTTCTGAGCATACATCTTGCCCTGGGTAATTTTCTAAATTCCCCAGTATAACTGAGAGCTTTTTAATCTCCTAAATTCCCAGAGAAATGCTCCTCATCTTTTTCCATAGGCAGTCTTTTGTATCTTTGAGCTATAATCTTTTGCTCTATGCACATGAGGTTTGTTCATTCAACTTGTGGTGTTTCCAGCTTTCTCCACCTGAGTTTTGAGTTAGACAAAACAGAGGAGTGCCTTGCATCAGTCCTTCAGGTAGCCCCCAAATAGGTTAGAACAGACATATAAACTATTTTAGGAATAATCTCTGCTCTGCTTCCTCCAAAAACAGGGAAATGGCTCCATCATGGTAACATGAGCTGTTACCACTTGAAGATCCCTGCTGTCTTAGGGACAGTTTGGGACTGGGGCCACTTTAACACATCTGCCACATTATGATCACTGCCACTTTAAGACGACTATCACACTGGAGAGGGAGACAGGGCATGTAAAATCACTATAAAACATTCCTACTATTTTCAAGCACTCCCCTGGTTTTCTTTCATTTAGCACTTGCTTAGTTGCTATAAGCTTTTGACTGCTTTCCAGAGTTCACAGAATTCTGAAAATATATGCCCATTTTTCTATATTTCTTTGTCGGGATGAGACTTGGGAAATTCCTACGCCATGTTTTGCTGATATCCAGCACTAAACTCTTATTTTTTAAACTTTCTTTTCTCCCCAACCCCCATTGGCAATAGTGTGCAATCAGATGGAATAGTAAAAACAAATAAAGAAATTATGGCCAGTTTTGTTTCATTTGGCATACGGTTTTTACTTTACATATTGTGCCAATCGTGATTAATTGTTCCATTTGGAAGCAGACATGCTGATAGAATTAAACAAGTCCTTATTTCTGTATAAATTTGAACTAGTACTTTTAACTATATAAAAAAATCAATCTCTAATTTAATTGACTTGGGTGTCCCCATTGTTTGGACGTGGGGTTTACCTTGTTAAGCACTTAAAAATTGTTATCTGGGCATTAGGGTTAGTTTGAGCTCTTGTAATCAGAAAGCTAAAATATTGAAAATATCAGCAAACACCAGTATTTAGTTGTAGAAGTAACCCCATAGAATATATTAATTGAGTGATTCTTACAGCAGAGTTCCAGAGAGGACTCTACAGCTACTTATTCTGAAGCCACCTATTGAATCAAGTCTCTGGGGTTTCAGTCTGAAAATCTATATTTCAAAAATGTCTTTAATTGATTCTCCTGTATAGGTAGGCTTGGGAACAAATGATATAATTCAACTCTCTAGATTTTCAGGTAGAGAAACATAAGGCCCCAGTAGGTAGAGGGAATTAACCATGATGGGTATCTCGTTAGAGTTAATAAACTACCTCGCAACTTTGTTATTTTGGAAAGAAAGACCACATTCCCTAGAAAACAAACAAAATCAAAAAACTAAGAAGGAAGGGTGAGAGGGAGGGAGGGAGAAAATAGGGGAGGAAGGATGGGAAGGAAAAAAGACCAAATTCAGTTTTGTTAAAGTCATTAGAGTATAAAAATAATGTTAATCTAGTGTGGAATCTCCAAGGTACCAACAATTGGCTTGACAAAACTTTCCTACTAGGTAGTTGGTTCTGAAGATACACATTTATATCAATTCTCGCTTATCTTTACTAATAATTATGGACAGTGGTACAGAAAATCTTATACTGAAGGCAATTAGAAAATGATTTTTTTAATATTTATTTAATTTGAAAGAGAGAGCATGGTTGAGTGAGCAGAGGAGAGGCAGAGAGACAGGGAGAGAAAGAATCCCAAGCAGGCTCTGCGCTGTCAGAGCAGAGCCCGACACAGGGCTTGAACTCACAAACCAGGAGGTCATGACCTGAGCCAAAACCAAGAGTTGGATTCTTAACCGACTGAGCCAGCCAGACACCCCTAGAAAATGATTTATATTTATTTGTCTTTGAAGACTTTATGTTTATGTAACCAGCATATGAAACATATAGGACTCATGAGGTATAAACATAATGCAACTTTATTTTTGTCTCCCTTTGTTCCCTTTAAGTTTTGTGGGTAAGAGCAAGATCTTCCTCTGCCCCATGAAAACTCAGACAGGCTATGTGACTTTTGTGGTTATTAGCAGGTAGGACAAAATCCTCCAGTCAGAGTTAAAATGTCCATGTCCGTGTCCATGTAATAAACAAAATTGGTGACTTGATTTAAAGTTAAGGTGCCCTCCAGCACCCTTTGCTAGAGCATGCTGCATGGGATAGCCCTTAATGGGGAGAAAGGAGCTTACCAGTTCTCTTCTTTTTTTTTTTTCCCTGAATATAATTTATTGTCAAGTTAGCTGACATACAGAGGACACAGTGTGCTCTTGGTTTCAGGGTAGATTCCCGTGATTCTTCGCTGACATATAACACCCAGTGCTCATCCCAACAAGTGCCCTCCTCAATGCCCATTACCAATTTTCCCCTCACCTCACCCCCCCAAATCAAGCCTCAGTTCTCTGTATTTAAGAGTCTCTTATGGTTTCCCTCCCTCTCTGTTTGAAATGATTTTTTACCCTTTCCTTCCCTCATGGACTTCTGTTAAGTTTCTCAGATTTGATATATGAGTGAAAACATGGTATCTGTCTTTCTCTGACTGACTTATTTCACTTAGCATAATACCCTCCAGTTCTATCCACGTTGTTGCAAATGGCAAGATTTCATTCTTTCTCATTGCCAAGTAGTATTCCATTGTATGTATAAACCACATCTTCTTTTTTAAATTTTTAAAATTTAATTTATTTTTTAAAATTTACATCCAAGTTAGTTAGCATATAGTGCAACAGTGATTTCAGAAGTAGATTCTTTAATGCCCTTACCCATTTAGCCCATCCCCCCTCCCACAACTCCTCCTACAACAGTAACCCTCTGTTTGTTCTCCATATTTAAGAGTCTCTTATGTTTTGTCCCTCTCCCTGTTTTTGTATTATTTTTGCTTCCCTTCCCTTATGTTCATCTGTTTTGTATATTAAAGTCCTCATATGAGTGAAGTCACATGATATTTGTCTTTCTCTGACTAATTTTGCTTAGCATAACACCCTCTAGTTCCATCCACGTAGTTGCAAATGGCAATATTTCATTCTTTCTCATTTTCAAGTAGTGTTCCATTGTATATATAAACCACATCTTTTTTTTCGTAATTTTTTCACGTTTATTTATTTATTTCTGAGACAGAGAGAGACAGAGCATGGACGGGGGAGGGTCAGAGAGAGTAGACACAGAATCTGAAACAGGCTCCAGGCTCTGAGCTGTCGGCACAGAGCCCGACGCGGGGCTCGAACTCACGGACTGCGAGATCATGACCTGAGCCGAAGTCGGCCGCTTAACCGACTGAGCCACCCAGGCGCCCCATAAACCGCATCTTCTTTATCCATTCATCAGTTGATGGACATTTGGGCTCTTTCTGTATTTTGGCTATTGTTGATAGCACTGCTATAAACATTTGGGGTTCATGTGCCCCCATGAATCAGCACTCCTGTATCCTTTGGATACATTGTTTTCCAGAGCAGCTGCACCAATTGTGCATTCCCACCCATAGTGCAAGAGGGTTTGCCTTCCCACCACAGTGCAAGAGGGTTCCCATTTCTCCACATCCTTGCCAACATCTGTTGTTTCCTGAGTTGTTAATTTTAGCCACTCTGGTGTGAGGTGGTATCTCACCGTGGTTTTGATTTGTATTTCCCTGGTGTTGAGTGACGTTGAGTATCTTTTCATGTGTCTGTTGGCCATCTGGATGCCTTCTTTGGTCTAATCGTGTCTTCTGGCTATTTCTTCACTGGATTATTTCAGGTGTTGAGTTTGGTAAGTTCTTTATAGATTTTGGATAATAAGCCTTTATGTTATATGTCATTTGCAAATATCTTCCCCCATTCTGTTGGTTCGCCAGCCCTCTTCTATCCCTTCTCTTCCTGCTTCCCATCTTGCTAAGTTAGTTGGAGCATGTCCAAGGAGAAAAAGAAAGGGAGGAGGGAAATCCTTAAGGCACAGCTGCTGCCATGATGCTTCAATACATGCCTTCTCTAGGCTTTAAAATAAAACCAATTCTCCTTTGAGTGTGTTTGTAAATTCCTAGGACATCTCCCACTCCTACCTCTCTGTTATCACTGAGAATCTCTTATTGCTGGTCTGGACAACAGCCTCCTAGACAGTCCCTAAGACATTGCCCATCCTGCCTGACTCATTTACACTTACATATGAAGGTTATCCTTGCACATATGCATTTACCTCACACAGAACCCTTATTTGCACCTATTTTAGGGTTCCGTATTTATTGTCTGATTGTGAAGTCATATGAACAAACTTTTTCAAGTATATGCTCTAGCCTGAACCTCATTCTACAGCAAGTAGTGGTATATTGATCTTCTTGTCTCCTTCAAAATTGTCTCACATTTTGGACATGACAACATTTACACCAAATATTAGATCCCTTTCTGAAACAAGCTGCAAAATCTTTCCCTTCTCAAACACACTGTAAACTGTTGTTTACTTATGAGAAACATCATTACCTTTGAAGGAAGATGTGGATCTCTTAGCAAACATATAGATTGTTGTCTAAGAATAATAAGTTCTAATTTAGCCCTTCCCTGTCAGGTAAATAAAACATTCAGAAGGTTGGCCATCTTGCTGCCTGCACTGGAGTCATCTGGGGAAGGTTTTAGACATAAAGATTCTGCAGCTTCCCTACCAACCTACTGAATCAGGATCTGCATAGCCAGGTTCCAGGAGATCTCAAGTTCTAAGACTTCCCTAGGTCATTCTGATAAACTGCCTGAAACAAAATCCTTCTCAGGGGTGCCTGGGTGGCTCTGTCAGCTAAGCGTCTTGACTCTAGGCTTCGGCTCAGGTCATGATCTCGTGGTTCATGGGTTTGAGCCCCACTTCGTGTTCTGCGCTGACAGTGTGGAGCCTGTTTGCCATTCTTTCTCTCTGTCTCTCTCTGTCAGCCTCTCTCTCTCAAGAGAAATGAACTTAAAAAAAAAAAAGAACTTTCTCGGAGACCGGGATATCTGCAAGTGTATTCACCAAACTCCTGCAGTGTTCCATCTTAAAACGTTTCCTTCCATTGTCTATTGCACATCAAAGTAAAGATCATTTAGACAAAGTCAACTCAGCACGTAGTCAAAATAAAGTCACTATAGGCAATAATATACTTCACTCCCTCCCTTACATCATCTGAAAATTTTATACCAAAAAATCCAGAAACTTGAAAGATGGAATATCATAAGTAACTCATTCATCTTTCTGATTTCAAAGTTCATCTTTGTTGGGGCGCCTGGGTGGCACAGTCGGTTAAGCGTCCGACTTCAGCCAGGTCACGATCTCGCGGTCCGTGAGTTCTAGCCCCGCATCAGGCTCTGGGCTGATGGCTCGGAGCCTGGAGCCTGTTTCCGATTCTGTGTCTCCCTCTCTCTCTGCACCTCCCCCGTTCATGCTCTGTCTCTCTTTGTCCCAAAAATAAATAAATGTTGAAAAAAAAAAACAAGAACAAAGTTCATCTTTGTTACTTTCTTATATCAAACTGCTATAAACCAACATTGTTGTTTTAAGAAAGTATTCATTATAATCAAATTTTATTCTAACAAGGAATTTTACTTTTGCTCTGGAGTTTTGCACATGTGGTTGGCTTCGGGCCCTGAGTTTAACTCATAGCACTGGTGTGTTGAAAAAAAATAAATAAATAAAACCATGGTGTAGAAATTTTTTTTCAGAAAAGAAAGTTTAGCTATTTTACTGTTGTCTTGCCTAAAGGTCATGGTCATGTTGTTGTATTGGAATCAGTGCTTCTATTTCCATAGTGGACTCTCCTAGTCTTCAATCCAAACTTAGTTTCTCTCTCCTCCTAAAAATATCTAGAGATAAGTATCAGTCATTTGTTTTGAAGCAGTTAACAAAAAAGCAAAATATAAAACCAGAGGTGGTTGTCAATATTTTCAAATGTAATATTGTGGTTATTGGGTAGGTAAAGTGCTGAATCCATACTTTAAAATGCTGCCTATATATTCCCATTTTTGTTGGTCCAGCAAAGAAAAAGGCACAGGCTGTGTTGTTAAAAATGGACTAGAGGGGCGCCTGGGTGGCTCAGATGGTTAAGTGTCTGACTTTGGCTCAGGTCATGATCTCATTGTTTGTGGGTTCAAGCCCCACATCAGGCTCTGCACTGGTAGTGTGGAGCCTGCTTGGTAGTCTGTCTCTGTCTGTCTGTCTGTCTGTCTCTCTCTCTCTCTCTCTCTCTCTCTCTGCCTCTCCCCCACTTGTGCTCTCTCTCAAAAATAAATAAGCAAACTTAACATTTTTAAAACATTTATTTATTTTTGAGAGAGAGAGAGAATGAACAGGGGCGGGGCAGAGAGAGGGGAGACAACAAGTCCAAAGCAGGCTCCCAGCTCCAAACCATCAGCACAGAGCTGAACATGGGGCTCAAACCCACAAACCATGAGATCATGACCTGAGCCAAAGTCAGTTGTTTAACTGACTGAGCCACCCAGGCGCCCCATAAACAAACTTTTTTTTTTTTTAATGGACTACATTTCTAATTCTTTTGTAATTAGTAGCAACTTTCCTAGAGCCCCCTTCACCAGTAGACAAGAATCCTGAAAACGTTTTAGGAGGAGACTTTCATACATTTTGTTAATCACAATACATATTGAACTGGTTTTGAAATACAAGAGCTGTTTAGAATTGCATCTATGGCTACTTGGAGTTAAGGGTGGGTGAAAAGAGCACTGAATATGGATACTTTCTCTGCTAGAGCTTGCCCTCCCTTTGCTGTTGTATTCCATTGACACCCTTTGAAGATCAGGGTGTAATTAACCATCTGAAGTATTTGGCATATCTTTATGGCTCTGAACTGGTGGTGAGTGAATTTGTGCTTGCCCAGCTGTGGAAGAATTGCTCAGGAAGTTTGGTGAAAGTACTGATTCACAGCTTTTCTGTTCCCTCCGCCCTTTTTCCCACTTGGTCTGGAACAGTGCCTGGGAATTAAAGGTCTTCAGCAGACAGGTATGGGAATGATTGCCCAAGAGCTTTCTGAAGAGATGTCCAAGTAGAGAATGTTATAAACTGATGGAATTTCAGTGTGGAAGCCACCACCACAAATTCCATGATTTTTCCCTCCAAATGTACAGGTGTGACTGTGTACGAAACAAAATGTGGGCTGCAACCTTGGGAGTGATTTCTGCTGCCTTGGCAGTGGTGAGCGGCTTTGGCCTGATGTTGTACATGGGGGTGCCGTTTGTGATTATAGTTGCAAATTCACCATTTCTTATTCTAGGTGAGTAAAACCAAATGTGAAGCTGCACATTGTGTATGTGGGGGTATGGGGTAGATAAGGGAAGGAATTTATGTTAGATTAAGCAAAATAATTATATTCAGGTGGCTCCACAGATCCAAAATGAGGTGACAGGAGAGAAGAAAATCAAATTGAAGTGTGTGTGTTTAGAGGCAGAAAAATCTAGTACCCCAGATGGAAAAACACAGACAAGAGACATGAACAGGCAGTTCACACATACACACAAACACACACACACACATCCCTCACTGGAAGTAGAGGGAAAAACTAATTTGACTTCTCAATTAATGAATGGATACAAATTAAACCAAAAGTGAGATACCTTGTCTTCTTATTAAATTAATAAATATTAGCAAGATTGAAGATATGAGGAAGATTGTATATAAATGAATATTCATTCTGCTGGGAGAAAATTATAAATTGTTACACACTTTTTTAAATCCAATTTGCAGCAAATCAAAAGAGTTAAACAGCAAACAGCAAATATCTTTGGCTTAACAATTCCATTTTTAGAAATTTGTCTTAACGGTTATACAAGTACTCAAAGAGCAGAACGAGTATGTTCACTTCAGCATTATTTAGAACGGAAAAGTTTTGAAAACTTAATTCCATGTCAACATGGGATTGGTCAACTCAAACACAGCACAGTAATACTTTTGAATCATATCCAGTCTTAAAAAGGAGGTAGATATATAATGTTAAATGAAAAATGCTGGTATTGAAACCAGGTGTTTGAAATAGATAGTTATATGTGCATATTTGTATAGAGCAAATTCTGGATGGATATACATAAAAATGCAGGGTGGAATTACTGTTGTTTACACTTTTTCTCTGCATTTTCTTGTACTTCCAGAATTTATTTGACAATAAGCATGAAAAACAAAGGTGTTTATATTATATTTTATTTTTTAATTTAAAGAGACACCAGTTATTTATTTTTTGTTAAATATAAATTATTGTCAAATTGGTTTCCATACAACACCCCGTGCTCATTCCAACAGGTGCTCTCCTCAATGCCCATCACCCGCTTTCCCCTCTCCCCACCCCCCCATCAACCTTCAGTTTGTTCTCAGTATTTAAGAGTCTCTTATGGTTTGTTTCCCTCCCTCTCTGTAACTTTTTTCCCCTCCCTCCTCCCCCGTGGTCTTCTGTGAAGTTACTCAGGATCCACATATGAGTGAAAACATATGGTATCTGTCCTTCTCTGCCTGACTTACTTCACTTCGCATAATACCCTCCAGTTCCATCCACCTTGCTGCAAATGGCCAGATTTCATCTGTTCTCATTGCCAAGTAGTATTCCACTGTATATATAAACCACATCTTCTTTATCCATTCTACATTTTAGAAAGTAAGGAACTTGGAAGGAATAGTATTTGGTTTCCACGGGGAGACAGTGGAAAAGCTGTTTGCTGGATGTCAACTTATTTACTCTAACTCTTCAGGACACACCTACCTAGTACACACCCACGCTTAGCCACTCAGTATTCCCCACAGCCATAAACAACTATAGTTAAAGTGTACATAATTGATTTAATATAAACCAACACTGAATAGTCCATGTGTACATAGGAGTGTGTGTGTGTGTGTGTGTGTGTGTGTGTGTGTGTGTGTGTGTGTGTGTGTGTGAGTGATTTAAGCAACTCAAGAAGTGTTCAAGGACAATTTCTGAATAAGTTTCTATAAATCACAAAACTAGTTTTTCAATACCTAATACATATCAAGAGTTCATTCTTGGTCCCCTAGTACTTCTGATTCTTCCCTTTTGTGCTGCTGAGCCCAAGTGAAATCCTCAAAGCTCGTAAGCCATGGGATGTCAGGATGCAGTTTATGACAGAATGTTTAGACTTGTGTCAATACAGATTCTTCTGTCTTCTTGATCATACCTGTAAAACATCAGAGGCAAAGTTGCAATTCCCAGTACCCTCCCATGTAACCCATGCACAAGATCCCCCCAAATTGAAATTAGATCAGCATTTTATTGCAGTTTATTTCCTTATTTATTTTATTGAGTTTGCATCAATATACATGGGAACAAAGGTATACATGAGTGAAAGTAGTGTCAACTCTAGTAGAAATCTTGAAAGAGGTGCAAACATTGCTGGTTAGATGCTAATTGTAGAATAGATAAGTCCCGTTTATATTTTAAGCAACAGAATGTTGGCTTCGTGTGTTTGTGCATTCATTAAGATGGTTTATGAGGGAAAATGGTCTTTCAAGTCATCCAGTAGAATCAAAGATACAATGCTAATCCTGCTTCGACTAACACCTACAACATGTTTCCTGACTCATCATTACAACACCCTAAATGAAGAGTAGGAGTAGAGTATCCTGTGCTATGTACAAATAATAAGAGTATGAATGAAGCACAGAGTTATTACAGAGGAAGGGGTGGATTCTGTTGTGGATTCAGAAGCAACCAGAGAAAGTAGTAGTATCAAAGCACAGATCAGGCAAGATAAATAAGATCTAAGAGATGGAAAAAGAAGATGGTTCGAGTTTATGTGTTTAATTTTTCATAGATATTAATATGTATGCAAATTGTTTCTTTGTTTTTTTAACAGGTTTTGGGGTTGATGACATGTTTATAATGATTTCTGCCTGGCAGGAGACCAGCCTCATGGGTAACATCAAACAGCGGCTGTCCAGTGTCTATTCCAAAGTGGCAGTGCAATCACCACTATCACCAACGTCCTGGCCTTCTATACAGGGATTATGACCTCTTTCGGGTCCGTACAATACTTTTTGCACTTATACAGGAACAACCCTGCTCTTTTGTTATTTTTATAACATCACCTGTTTTGGAGCATTTATGGCCCTGGATGGTAAAAGAGAAGTAGTCTGTCTACGTTGGTTGAAAAAGCCAGAAACTCCTGACCAAAAGTGTTCTTCATTTAAAAAGTCCTGCTGTGTCCCATGTGATTCTCTCCCAGATGAACAAGAAACTGATGTGCATCCAATGAATTTGTTCTTCAGAGACTATTTTGGCCCTTTTGTCACAAGCACTGAGTCCAAGTTTTTTGTAGTGCTTCTATACATTTTGTACATCATTAGTAGTATATATGGGTGTTTCCAAGTGCAGGAAGGGTTAGACCTTTGAAATTTGGCAAGTGACGATTCCTACGTCACACCATTTTTTAAAGTAGAAGATTATTTTTCGGATTATGGCCCCAGGGTTATGGTTATTGTTACTGAAACTCTTGACTACTGGATAAAGATGCTAGGCAAAAACTGGAAAAATGTCTGGCAGATTTGGAAAACAGTGACTAAGTAGATAAAAATGTTACAGAGTTTTGGTTACGAGAGTATGTGCAATATATGGAAAATAGCAGGCAAGATGTAAATGATAAGAATAGTTTCATAAACAGTTTGCCCAGTTTTTTAACAAATTTTCCACTTTTTATGTGTGATATTAATATTTCATCTTCACATGAAATCATTGCTTCCCGGGGCTTCGTTCAGACCATCGGCGTTTCTTCTTCAACCAATAAGAAGATGACGTTATTCCAGTTACGAAACATAGCCGAAAAGTGTGAAATTCCCCTAATTACCCGGCATTCATATATTTTGATGAGTTTGCCGCAATATTAGAAAACACTGTTCAAAATGTCATTGTTGCATCCTCAGCTATGTTCATTGTTTCCTTATTGTTCATTCCTCATCCACGGTGTTCCTTGTGGGTAACTTTTGCTATTGCTTCTGTGATTGTGGGAGTAACAGGGTTCATGGCATTCTGGAATGTCAATCTTGATTCCATATCCATGGTTAATCTTGTCACTTGTATAGGGTTTTCTTTCGATTTTTCTGCACACATTTCTTACGCATTTTTTTCCAGTTACAAAGTGCAGTTTCAACAGTAATAGGGGTGTGTGTTTTTATCTGCAGCTAAAGCATACATCTTCAGGACATTTTTTAAGATTATGTTTCTTGTTATGGTATTTGGGGCTGCTCATGGCCTAATTTTTATTCCAGTATTCTTAACCTTTTTTTGAAGGTTTGTTTGAACATCCACTAACAAATCAATTCCTGCTTGCCACAATCCAATCTGGTAACAACACACTATTTGAAATAGTCAGTAAACTAAAAACAAAGGCATGTTTCCTTGTCTTGGAAATCCCATTTAAAAATGTTACTTAAAACTGAGGGTTGATGGGGGGTGGGAGGGTGGGGAGGGTGGGTGATGGGTATTGAGGAGGGCACCTTTTGGGATGAGCACCGGGTGTTGTATGGAAACCAATTTGACAATAAACTCCATATATTGAAAAAAATAAAGATAAATAAATAAAAATGTTACTTAAAATATCCTGAGAAAAATTAATTAGTCTTACATTAAAATATCTTTACTACGGGCGCCTGGGTGGCTCCTTCGATTAAGCATCTGACTTTGGCTCAGGTCATGATCTTGCAGTCCATGAGTTCGAGCCCCGCGTCGGGCTCTGGGCTGACAGCTCAGAGCCTGGAGCCTGTTTCAGATTCTGTGTCTCCCTTGCTCTGCCCCTCCCCTGCTCATGCTCTGTCTCTGCTGTGTGTGTCTCTCTCTCTCTCTCTCAAAAATGAATAAACGTTAAAAAATAAATAAAATACCTTTACTAAATTAGGAAGTGTTATCATCCTTATTATAGTCTATACAATCAAGCATAAGCTATAACTCTCCAGTTGTTTTTTCCTTTTGTTTCATTGTTACAAGTTTATGCCTGGAATTCAAGTATTTTATATATTATAAGTGGAATATTAATTTCATTATACTTCCTATATCATTATTATGTAAAAGTACAACTTATTATTAATCCTCCCAGTGTGGGGCTTTGTATGCCTTTTCTTAATGGTGTATTTTGACAAACTGAAGTTTTTGAAGTTTTGAAATCAAATTTATCTTGTTTTTTTTGGCTAGTGTTTTCTGTGTCCTCCCTAAGAAGTCTTTGCCTATTCTAAGATCGCAAAAAAATCCACCCATGTTTTCTTCTCAAGGCTAATAGTTTAATTTTACATTTGGGTCTATGATCCATAGATCTATATTTGTTAAGAAGTGTGGATAAAATTCATTATGTTCCCATAATAATTATCCATCCAGTTGTCCCAGCATCATTAGTAAAAAGACTACATTGTCAGCACAGGATTAATTTGGGACCTCTGTCAAAGAATCAATTGACAATGTGTGTGTGGCTCTGTTTCTGTGCATTGATCTGTTTCTCTGTTCTAAAGCCAATGCCACAGTGCCTTGATTATTGAAGCTTTATATTAATTCTTGAAGTCAGGTTGTATAATTTATCCAGCATTTTTCTTCTTTTCCAAATTGCTTTGGCTCTTCTAGGTTCTTCCCATTTAGATACTCATTTTATCATCACTTGTCAATTTACCAGAAAGCCTTCTGGGTTCATGATTGGGTTATGGTGAATCTACAGATCAACTTGGGGAAAATAGGTATCTTAGCCATTTGGAATATTCTAATCTGTGAACATGGTTTATCTCTCCATTTATTTATGTCTTCCTTAATTTCTCTCAGGAATATCTTACAGATTTAGGTAGATTTACTTCCAAATATTTTTATCTTTATGGCATTGTAAATAAATTCCTTTTCCATTTTGCTTTTACTACTACATAAAAATACAATGGATTTTGGTATACCTACCTTATCTGTGTAACCTCGTTAGGTTCATTTATTAGTTTGTGTGGATCTTTGTAGTTTCTGTAGTAGTTTTTATCTGCAATTATGTAAAGGTCACAGAAAGGCCATTTTATTTCTTCCAATATAATCTTTCTCTCTTACTTGGCTTACTGCTTAAAACAACCAGTAAAAGGTGGGAAAACATTCTAAAGGCCACATCTCACTGCCTTGTTCCCAACTCTACAGGAAATGTTCAACATTTCATCATTAAATATGATTACCTGGAGATATTTCATAGTTATTTCTATCAGTTTGAGGAAGGTCCTTTCTAGTCCTAGTTTGCTGAGAAGTTTTACCATGAACGGGTATTGAATTTTGTCAAATAATTTTTGTCCATCTGTGAAGATTATCATGTCATTTTTTAATTTTAATCTGTGAAGGTGGCAATTTATGTTGAATGACTTTTTAATATTACACCATTTTGCATTCCTAAGTTGACTTACATTTGGTCATGGCATATTATTATTTTCATATGTTGCTGTCTTTGTGGTGTTCATATGTTGTCAATGATATTTGTTCCTATGATCATGAGGGATATTGGCCTACAATTCCCTTTTCTTGTAATGTCTTCCTCAGGTTTTGATATGAGGGTTATGCTGCCTTCAGGAAATGAGCTGGAAAATATTCCTCTTCTATTTTCTGAAATATATGACATATGGTTGATACAATTTCTTACTTAAATGTTTGGTAGAATTCACCAGTGAAATCATCTGGGCACAGAGTTTTCCTAGAAAAGTTTCTTATTTAAAATTTACTTTTTTGGGGGTGGCTGGGTGGCTCAGTCAGTTAAGGGTCTGACTTCGGCTCAGGTCATGATCTCATGGTTTGTGAGTTCGAGCCCCATGTGGGACTCTGTGTTGACAGCTTGGAGCCTGAAGCCTGCTTCAGATTCTGTGTCTCCCTCTCTCCCTGCCCACCCCCCACTCACACTCTGTCTCTCTCTCTCTCTTTCTCTCTCTCAAAAATAAATAAAACATTAAAAAAATTTTAATAAGTTAATAAAATAAAATTTACTTTCTTTAACAAATATAAGGGCATTCAGATGTTTTCTTCTTGGATAGGTTTTGGTATGTTTTAATGACCACTTTCTATTAAGTGGCCAAGTGATTATTTTCTTATTATCATTTTAATGTCTCTAGTGATGTCCCCTGTGTAACTCTTGATACTGCTAATTTGTATTATATCCCTTCTATTTTTTTTTAATTATTTTCATTTTGAGAGAGAGAGCGAGCGAGCAGGGGAGAGGGGCAAAGGGAAAGAGAGAGAGAATCCCAAGCAGGCCCCACACTCCGCATTCAACATGGAACCCAAAGTAAGGCTCCATCCCACGACCCCAGGATCATGACCTGAGCCAAAATCAGGATGCTCGACCAACTAAGCCACCCAGGGCACCCCCCACCTTCTGTTTCTTGATAGAGGGATTCTCAATTTTATTAAATTTTTCCAAGGACCATCTTTTGGCTTTATTGATTTCCTCTATTATCTTTCTGTTTGCTACTTCACTGGTTTCTTCTTTTTGTTCTCCTCTGGTTTATTTATTTATTTATGTATGTATGTATGTATGTATGTATGTATGTATGTATGTATGTATGTATGTAAGCTCCTTGCCCTATGCTGCACTTGAATTCTTGACCCCAAGATCAAAAGTTGCATGCTCTACCAACTGAGCCAGCCAGGAGCCCCATGTTCCTCTTTGTTTTCTACTTTAAGTTTAATTTTCTCTTAATTTTCCAGCTCTTAAAGGTAGTAAGTTAAATCACTGATTTGAAATCTTTTTTAAGAAAACATTTAGTACTATAAATTTCTTTGTAACTACCATTTTAACTGTATGCACAAATTTTTATAGGATAGGTGTTTTTCAACATTTCTTTTCAAGATAAGTTTCCATTTCTCTTGTGATTTCTTCTTTGGTCATGGAACAAACAATGCCTTTGCTTTCTCTTTAGTTTTTTTTTTTTTTTTTTTAAGAATTCTTTAACTGGATATAGAATTTCAGGGTTTCTTCAGCACTCTAAAAATGTCATTGTATTGTCTTCTTGGTTAGAATTCAGCTTCCATTGTTACATTGTTCATATGGAATATGTCTTTTTTCACTAGCTGTTTTTAAGATTTTTCCTTTATTGTTGTTTTTCAGCAATTTTACTATGATGTGGTTGTGTGTAGTGTTTTTCCTATTCAGCCTTCTTGGGTATCTTGAGCTTTTAAGACCTGTAGCTTGATGTTTTCCATCATATTTGGAAATAATTTAGCCTTTATTTTTTCCAATGTTTCTCTGTCGCATTGTCTGTCCCTTCTTCTGGGACTCTAATTACAAATATGTTCTTGTTATTTTTTGTCGGTACATAATAATGTAATGTTCTTCAAGTTTGCATTTCATCACTAATTTGTTGACACCTTCAATAGACTTTTCTCTGTAGCCCATATTGTATTGAAAAAATAGTCTTTCTACATATGGTGAGATTCCTGGTTAAGTTCAGAAAAATTCTGCTTTGCGAACGTTATTGGTTATGCCTTTGTGTATGGAAATATTGGAATATTTCAGTCAATATATGTTCATCGTTACTGTCCTTTTTTATTTCATTGAGATTGTCATTCTTTGACAAATGTTTTATTACAAAACATTCATCAAATAAGATGTCTCTATTTCTGATTATCTTGAATGTTTGGCAAACCAGTTGGAGATGTTGCAAAATAATAAGTCTTTTCCATTTAATTCCATTCATTACAGAATGTAAATTTTTCTCCAAAATTGAAGATCATCAAAAAATTCTTTTCCCAACTTAAGAAATTACAAAGCACAATTATAAAATTGCAAAATTAAATCGGATACACTGTCTGAGCTCTCCTTGTTTGATTTGTTCCTTTCCTTCCTTCCTTTTGTAGTGATAAATTCAATGGCTTCCTATTCACACACTTCGTTTCCGATAATTCCAGTTTGCTAAAGGCTTCAAAACTTTAAGTTTCTTTGGTGTTCCCTTCATTGAACATTTAATTAAAGATTCACAACGAATTTTGAACAAATTGCAACAAGAACAAATGGTGGACTCACTCACAAACTAGTTCAACACTAGGGCGCTAGATTGTAGGGCGCTAGATTGATTTTCAAAGTAGTTTTTCAAAGAGTCAGACATTTGTAACGTCTGGCTGATGGTGGACAGCTGAGAGGAAAAAGTACATACTGTTATGCTTGAATATTTTTAAATTCAACCTCAGCTTCATCACCAAATATTTGTCGTTCGTTTACTGTACATATTTTATCAGCTCATCTTGTTCCTTCTGCATGTATTCCTCAGATGTAATCTTTGGTTATCCATTCACATTTACAAATGAAGCCTATTTTGCTGAGTATAGGTCATTATTAATTTGCCTGTGTGATTGTTAACTCTATCTCCAGCAGCCAAAAACTGGTTTTCCACTGTTGTCTTGGTATGCCACCTAATTTAAATTTGGATGTCTTATTTTAAATGAAGTATTAACACTAACAGTTCGATTAAAATAAGCCTGGATTGGTTTGATACACCTCTGCTTTTTGCTTTCAGATTCTGCCACATGTGGTCTAGTGATGTGGATGACCTAGGAGCAATAAATAGAATTCTCACTTTAACATGTGGTTAACTCTGAAAGTTAAACTACCTCCCTTCCAGAGCCTTTACAAATGCTGTGTAACTAACACTTCCCTTTCACTGGAAGTTGGCAGAGTACTCACTGAATACAACGAAGTGTGCTCAGACATGAGCGGTCAGGATCAGCTATCTCTTCATTGGGTGCCTTATTGGTAAAGCCATACTAGCCACTTTAATAATAGGTTCCAACACTTTAGTGGCTTATCCCAGTGGAAGTATATTTCTCACTCATGTACCAGTCACAGTGGATGTTCCTCATCAGTGAGTAGCTATCCTGATCATGGTGGTTCAGGGACCCAGATTCCTGCCAACATATGGTGTCACAATTTAAATAGACTCCTCTGTTGTGTGTCTAGATGGCAGATGGAACAGAGAGCCTCTTACAGGTCTTGACCTGTAGGTGACATACATCACCTCCACTTATATTCTGTAGTTGAATACAGACTACATGTCTACACATGTAGGTCAAAGGGACTAGAAAATGCAGTCGTTAAATTGGGCAGCCATGTTTCAACTGCCATTCCTTATCGTAGAAAGATAGCACAATTTTTGGTTGACAGCAAGCACTCAATGTCATTGATTCTTAACCTCTTATATTATACTAAAACAAATTCCAGATGGTTATTTACATTTTTTAAGTAGATAATTATAATCAAGGAAAGGGAAAAGTCTTTGTATTATGACGCAAAATGTAGAACTCATGAAACCAAAACATTAATTAATTCACCTAGAAACATACACCGAGGTCACCAGCAAGTTGGCAGGGGTAAGTAGGTGGAGGGAAGAGCTCATGACTCAAACCACAGGTAAAAGTGATCACTTCTTTAATATATGAATGGTTCCCATAAATGAAGAAGAAAACCCAACAGCCCCAAAAGTAAACCAGAAAAACACATAAGGTGATAGTTCACCCAGGAGCACCTAGGTGGGTCGGTCAGTTAACCTTACAACTCTTGGTTTCGACTCAGGTCATGATCTCACAGTTTGTGAACTCCAGTGCGCTCATGGCCTGGAACCTGCTTGGGATTCTGTGTCTCCCTCTCTCTCTGCCCCTCCCCTGCCTGGTCTCTATCTCTCTCTCTCAAAATAAATAAACTTAAAAAAATAAATAACAAAGCCTATGCTTTTTTTTAAAAAATAAAAGATGATAGTTCACCCAAAGAGGAAATATGATGATTCTAAGCAATAATTTAAAAATAAAACCAGCAGGGTAGCCTGGGTGGCTCAGTTAAGTTTCCAACCCTTGATTTCTGCTCAGGTGATGATCTCACCATTGTGGGATCAAGGCCTGTGTTGGGCTCCATGTGAAGCCTGCTCAGGATTCTCTCTCACCCTCTCTCTCTCTCTCTGCCCCTCCCCTGCTCACTCTCTCTCAAAATAAGCATTTATAAATATATAAATAAATAAATAAATATTTTTAAAAAGCTGTTAAAATTACTAGGATAAACCATTAAAAAAATTTCCAGGCCTCTCCAAACACATATCCTTCTTCTCTCCACCTTGCTAAGCTGGCTCCTGGCCTGGAGCACAATGTGGGAGGGGTTACACGGCTTCTCAAGGTTCTCTGATTAGGTGTCCTAGTGATGTGGGACTGGGCTATATTCTGCAGTACACAGGCTTTGAATTAACTTCCTTGCCTGGGTGTAGTGGCAGAACAGGCTCTCCAAGACTGGTATGACTGGCTGGATGGGTACTGGAATCAGGAAGCACTCCCCACCAAGTTCCCTGACCCGACAGACAAGTGACTCAGCTCTGTAGATTGGCAAAACCACTGGCTGGGCTCTCTGTGCAACTCCTACTATATATATATGGGGCTGTAGGATTGTCTGTGCAGCTTCCCTGGTAATCTGGTTAGGCTTCCTGTTCTGGCAGGTGGGATTATTCGGCAGGGCTTTGAGCCTGATTCCCTGCCAAGGCATGAGTATTGAACAGGCTCCAAGATGTGTATGGCTTATTTGCTGTGGACCTAAATCCCCAACCAGACTGGGCCACCAGCTCAGCTCGGCAGATGGTCAGAGCCACCGGCTACCATCTCTACTTGGTTGCTCCTCCAGGGAAGAATGCTGTCAGCCAAGCTCTGAACACTGGTTGCTGTAAACCCCACCCCCACTCCTCCATCTCAATATGATCCCCAGGGATCAAGGAGACAGGTGGGGGTTGTATTTTTGAAGTAGGGTGCTTGAGGGAGGCCCCATGAGGAGATGCCATTTGAGCAAAGAAGAGAAGAGTAGATTGGGGGATTTCTAGAGGAAGAGCAGTCCAGGCAAAGGGAACAGCAAGTGCAAAGGCCCTGAGGTAGGAGTGTGCCACTGGGTGTGACAAATAGCTAGGAGGCCAGTGGGGCTGGAGTGGCATGAACAAGAAGGGTTGGCAGTCTTCCAAGGTCCTGTTAAGGCCTTGAAGTCCACTGAAAGGACTCGCATCCTGCCCTCAAGAGCCCCCGGGTTTCAGCCCTCCTGTCACAGCTCAGAGCACACCCTCTTGCTGAGGGGATTCAGAGTCCCCTTTTCCCCATTTGTCAGTGCCATAAGCCAGAGAAGATGATTTTGACTAGCTTAGGGAAAAGAAAATAAGCTAGAAGGATAATGGGCATTCCCAGAGTCCAAGGGGGGCCTGGAGGACTGGGTTGAAAGCAAGGTAGCTCCAGAAAGAGAGACCCTTGGGAATAATCGCCTGGCAAGGACAGAGTGGTTAGGGTGCCACCACTCAGGTGGAAGGAGCTCCAGCTGTTGGAGGTTCCCGTTCCAAGGAGGGAGCATCCTATTGGCCTGGCCTGAGACCTACGCCTGCTTCTTGCTGGGCAAGGGGAGTCTCAGTCACAATCCCACCACCCCACTATCTCCAGTGAGAGTCCTTGGGGAGCCCAGAGAATGTGAAATGGTTGCTTGGTAGCCAACCCCCCTCCCCATTATATTAGAACCATATATTGAGGACCTACTGTGTGCCAGCCACTGCATTAAGGGCTTTAGGGTTTGGGTTGCCTGCTTTAAACACAACACGGACATACGTCCAAGCTTCACTTTTGGCTTCTTAATATTATCTTCTTCAATATATTACATTGTGAAAGGTGAAATGAAATAGTCACTTATGTCAACAGGTTTTCAAATGGTGGAGTCCATTTCCACAGAATATGAATATTAGTTGGGGGGGACCGCAAGTTTTAACTGTTCCCTCTGTGGCTGCTGATTCTAGCTGTTGCCTTAAATGTTCTGAGGAAGCTATTACAAATGCTTTCTGGTACAGGTACCTTGTGTGGCTCCTTCTACAGGATGCTGTATAGGCCAGATTTTGCAGTGATTTGGGCTCTGATGATGAGCCATGTCTTCCACTGGGAGCTGGAGGGATTTCCTTAAAGCTGCAGACTATGAAAATGTTTCATACAGCCTCCTAAGATTCTGAGATTGCTGTTTCAACTGTCTGATGACAACATGGATGTTGGCTACCCCAGATCCAAAACTGCAAACCCAAGCTCCTCTGCCAAATTCTTGGGATTCTTTCCAAGCCTCCAGGCTTCCTAGAATGGGCAGACCCAACCACTTATGCTGTTTACACTGTCTCAATAGTGCAAAGATGGAAGAATCTTTTGATGGACATCATCAGAAGTAACTTAATTAGGCCTGCTATTCCCACTGAAGATTTCAGTGTGGCCACTGTTGCCTTTCACTGATCCTATCTTCAGACCATAGGGGGAGCCCCCTATGGCTTGTTTCTTCCAGTGGTGTTTCCCAAGCAGGGTGTCCAATTCAGTGACATCTCCAGCAGACATTCCAATGCTGTGAGCCTCGATGTGCTGCACTCTTAATGGGTCAACAGGAGTCAAACAGATGCTCTATAGGAGCCTCCTCTGCTGCCTCTGAGATGGTCTGGTGATGAGTGGAGCTGATCATCCATCTTGACTGACAATCATCTTGATGATTCCCCAGACTGTGGTTTGGTCTTCTAGTGCTTCATAAAGGAAATAATAAAAAGCATTTCAGCTTTCATTTTCAAAATTAATTTGTAACGGTGACAGTGATGATAACTAAATAATGTAACAGTTTGTAATGAGTGTCAATATGGTGAATTGTGCTAACTCACGATCAATAAAACAGTTCTTACTTTCTCCCTTCTTTCCTATCTAGCATAGTCATTCACAAATTTTGGAGTGAATTTAAGATCTGGGAAACTTGGGAGTGATGTCGCCAAAATAACAATGTAGGAGACCTCCATCCCATCACAATGATCAACAGACAGCTATCCATGAAAAAAAAAAAGGCTCTGGAAGAGCCCAAGAGTCCTCCTAAGAAACTTCAGTGACACAGTGGGGCAAAACAAAACAAAAACAAAAACAAAAACAAAAATAAAAACAAAAACAAATTGAGAATAACTACACAAAAAGAAAAGAACACTTCATCTTGCCTGCATCATCTCATCCCTCAAGTTGGCACTGCTCAGTGCCAAGAGGGAAGTTCCCAGCTAACAAGAGTCCCACTTACCAGAAAAAGAAAAGCAGGGTGAGTGACCAGTTTCCCTTGCCTTTTGGAAGGTCCCACTTCAGTTTCACCCCACCCAGAGACCAAAAGAGCTGACATGTACAGAGGAACAAGAAAGAAGTGCAGGAACTACTCATAGAAGCCACGCAGCAGGACCTACTCTCCAGAAAAACCCAGCAGCTTTTGCCACTGAAGAAATCAATGACCAACTTAGCCTCCATGGAACCCCTGCAGTTTTCATCAGCTTTCACCCCACAGGTGCTGGCATTCGCTGATGCCAGTTTCCTGAGTCTCATGCCACTACCTCCCCTCTCTTGTTCCCATAAGGGCTTGGCAACTGCACCAGCAGCCATCCCAGGTCTCTGTGGTTGCACAAGTGTAAGATGCCAGCCAGCCTAGGCCCCTGAGGCTGACCCACCACCAGGTATGTACTTGGGGCTAGTCCACTCTGCTGTGCACTTGCACACAGCCAGCCTGCCAACTGTCACTGTCCTCCACTGTAGTGTGCATGCCTTGGGGGAAGGCTGTGGAGGCACAGGAGAGGACACCAATAGCCAGGGCTTCTGCAACTGCTTGTGGGCCTGAATTAGGCCCTGTCTTCTGTCACTGGCCTGTGCCACTATCATCACCTGCAGCTAGTCTCTCCAGCTGTGCACCCACGCACTGCAGGCTTGATTTCTGTCAACAGTCTAGACTGTTGTGCACCCATGGCGATACCCAGCAGCCACAGTAGTGCATGCCAGTGACCTGTAGTTAGGTCCGTCCTTTCATGCCTACCCTGACCCCACCGCTACATTGCATGTCCAAGTGGTACATGACACTACACAAGCACCTACAGCTGGACCCTGAAGCCAAGTATGTCACCACAAGCTCTGGCCACCAGCACTACCTGCCTGCTCCCTAACCACGATATGTGGAGGTGCCACTGAGAACCCCAAGTGCCCTTTAAGCCACTATGGACCCCTCGAACGCTTGCCAAGGACCACAGGGTTGTAGATGCTGTGCATATCAGTGGCCTGAGCCAAAGACCCAGTGTCATCCACACCCTACACTTGGGGTCCTGCATCAACATGCCCCCTCTCTGAGGTGAAAGTCTTACCTTATCAAAGTCAGGCCATAAAGTCCAGAAGAGGTGACTACTTCTCCAAATGCACAGATGTACAAAATGCGATAGGAATCACAAAGAATTAGGGAAACATGACTCCGCCAAAGGAATAGAGTAAACTTCCAGTAACTGGCCCCAAAGACAGGGAGATCCAAGCATTGTTCAACAAATCATTCAAAGCAGTTGTTCTAAAGATGTTCATGGAGCTATAAGAAAACACATATAAACAATTTAACAATATCAGGAAGACAACATAAGAAGAAACTGAGAAGGTCAACAAAGAGTTAGACACTATTTTTAAATACAGCAATAAGAACTTTGGGACCTGGTAGAATGCAGTAACTGAATAGTTCAGTAGAGAGCTTCACTCTCAGACTTGACAAAGCAGAATAAAGAATCAGTGAGCTGAAACACGGATCATTTGAAATTATCCATATAAGGAGGCACCTGGGTGGCTCAGTCAGTTAAATGTCCGACTTCAGCTCAGGTCATGATCTCGCAGTTTGTGAGATCCCCCATCGGGGTCTGTGCTGACGACTCAGAGCCTGGAGCCTGGTTTGGATTCTGTGCCTCCCTCTGTCTCTGCCTCTTTCCTGCTCGTGCTCTGTCTCACTCTGTAATAAATAAACATTAATTTTTTTGATAAATTATCCAAATAGGAGAGTAAAAGGAAAAAAGAATGGCAAAGAATAAAGAAAACCTATGAAACTTAAGGGCCCCACCAAAACAAAACAAACAAACAAACAAACAAACAAACAAACAAACAATGTAAGTATCGTTGGAGTCCCAGAAGGAGGAGAGAAAAAGGGATAAAAAAGCTTATTCAGAGAAATAGTGGATAAGAACTTCCCAAACTTGGGGAGAGATTTGGATGTCCAAGTTTATGAAGCTAAGAAATCACCACGAAGTTTCAATCCACAATAATCCTCTCCAAGACACATTATAATAAAACTGAATAAATCGAAGTCAGAGAAATAAGTTAAAAAGCAATGGGAGAGAAAACAAAACAAAACAAAACAAAACAAAACAAAACAAAACAAAACTCCCATACCAGGTAAACCCCATAAAGCTAAAGCAGATTTCTGAGCAGAGAGCTTGCAGGCCAGGAGAGAATGCAGTGATATAGTCAAAGTACTACAGGAAAGAAACTGCCAACCAGGAAGACTTAACTGGCAGAGTTGTCTTCAGAAATGAAGGCAGAATAAAGACTTTCCCTCACAAAGAAAAGCTGAGGGAGCTCACCACCGCTAGACCTGTCTTGTAAGAAATGCTGAGAGGAGTCCTTCACGCTTGAATGAAAGGATGCTTATTACTAACATTAAAACACATGAAAATATAAAACACACTGGTAAAGACAAACATACTCTGATTCAGAATACTCCTACTCCAATATGATGGTGTGTTAACTACTGAATTCTAGTTTAAAGGTTAAAGGACAAAAGTGTTTAAAAAATAGCTATAGGTACAATAATTTATTAATGAATATACAATATGAAAAGAAGTAAACTTTGACATCAAAAATATAAAAGGAGGAGGCAAAAGGGTAGGGTTTCTGTATGTGATTGAAATTTAATTGTCATCAGTATGAAATAGACTGTTATATATGTAAGATGCTTCGTGCAAGTCTCATGGTAACCAGAAAGTAAAAACCTACAATAGGTTCACAATAAACAGAAGAGAATCAAAGCATACCACTAAAGAAAAACATCAGTTCAGAAAGGAAGGCAGCAAAAGAGGAAGAAAGGTAGAAGGGAACCACAAAACAGCCAGGAAACAATAAGATGGCTTAAGCAAGTCCTTACGTATCAGTAAGTACTCTAAGTGAAAATGTATTGAAAGGATTCCTGGGTGGCTCAGTTGGTTAAGTGCCCAACTCTTGATTTCATCTCAGCTCATGATCCCAGAATCATGAGATTGAGCCCCACGTCAGGGGCTCCATGTTCGCCATGGAGCCTGTTTGAGAGTCTCTCTCTTTCTCCCTCTACCCCTCTCCCCCCATCTCAAATAAAACTTGTTTAAGAAATGCATTAACTTCTCCCATGAAAAGACATAGAGTGACTGAATGGATAAATATATATAAGACCCAAAGTATGCTTCCTACAGGAGATTTACATCAGCTTTAATGTACATAGTCTAAAAGGGAAGGGATAGAAAAAGATATTCCATGCAAGCAGAAACCGCAAGAAAGCAGGCAGGGGTAGCTATACTTACATGAGACAAAATAGACTTTAAGCCAAAAATAGTAACAAGGGGCAAAGAAGGTCATTATACAATGATACAGGAGTCAATTGATTAAGAAGATATAACACTCATAAATACATACACACCCAACATGAAGAACACCTACCTATATTAAACAAATACTAATAGACCTTAAGAGAAAAACAAACAATACAATAATGGAAGACTTTAATACCCTACTTTCCACAGAGGATAGGTCATCCAGACAGAAAATCAATGAGTAAATATTGGAAAAGAAGGGAAATCATAAAGATCAAAGCAGAAAGAAAGACAGCAGATGGGGCACCTGTGTGGATCAGTCGGTTAAGCATCTGACTATTGATCTCATCTCAGATCATGTTCTCGTGGTTCGTGAGACTGAGCTCCATGTTGGGCTCTGACAGTGCGAAGCCTCCTTGGGATTCTCTCCCTCTCTCTCAGCCTAGATAGTTAGATAGATAGATAGGTAGGTAGGTAGATAGATAGATAGATAAATAGACTAGATAGATAAACAGCAGACAAACAAACCTGAAAGAAAGAAAGAAAGAAAGAAAGAAAGAAAGAAAGAAAGAAAGAAAAGAGAATCCAGAAAAGCAATAGAAAAGATGAACAAAACTAAAAGCTGGTTTTTAAAAGAAAGGGTTGAGGAAACTTTGCACTGAAAAGAAAACAAAAGAAGACTCAAACAAACAAAATGAGAAATGAGTTTCTATGTCTTCCTGATTCAGTTTTGGAAGATTACATGTTTCTAGGGATTTATCCATTTCTTTAAGGTTGTCCAATTTGTTGGCATATCATTGTTCATGGTATTCTCTTATAATACTTTGTATTACTGTGGTGTCTTTTGTGACTTCTCCTATTCGATTTCTGATTTTATTTGGGTCTTTTTTTTTCTTTTTTTTTAATTTTTTTTTAACGTTTATTTATTTTTGAGACAGAGAGAGACAGAGCATGAACGGGGGAGGAGCAGAGAGAGAGGGAGACACAGAATCGGAAGCAGGCTCCAGGCTCTGAGCCATCAGCCCAGAGCCCGACGCGGGGCTCGAACTCACGGACCGCGAGATCGTGACCTGAGCTGAAGTCGGAGGCTTAACCGACTGAGCCACCCAGGCGCCCCTCTTTTTTTTTTTTCCTTGATCACAATGGATCTGAAATAACTGAAGCAATCTTGAGAAAGAAAAACAAAGCTGGAGGTGTCACCATTCCAGATTTCAAGATATACTACAAAGCTGTAGTAATCAAAACAAGATGCTCCTAAAAAAGAAAAATAAATAAAAGCAGACAGACTCTAAAGTGAAAAGGAAGAAAAAGAAATAACAATGAGAATATAAAAAGTAAAAAAAAAAATAAACACAACAGTATGGTGCTGGCACAAAAAAGACAAATAGATCAATGGAACAGAAGAGAGCTCAGAAGAAGCTTATTAGGTCAACTCATCTATGACAAAGGAGGCAAGAATCTAAAATGGGGGAAAAGATAGTCTCTCCAATACACGCTGATGAGAAAACAGGACAGCCAATTGTAAAACAATAAAACTGAGCCACTTACTGAAACTATACACAAAAATGAACTCAAAATAGATTAAAGAGCCCAATGTGAGACCTGAAACCATCAAAATCCTAAAAGACCACATAGGCAGTAATTTCTCTAACATCAGTCATATCAACATTTGTTGAGATGTATCTCCTAGAGCAAGGGAAGTAAACATTCAAAAAAGAACAAAATCTTGCCATTGCATGGATGAAACTAGAGACTATAATGCTAAGTAAAAGAGAGAAAGACAAATACTCTGATTTTACTCATATTTGATAGATACGTAGGTAGATAGATCAATAGACTAGATAGATAAACAACAAATTCATAGTTGGAATTTAAGAAACAAAGCAAATAAGCAAAGGGGAAAAAAGGAGAGAGACACCAAGAAACAGACTCTTAACTACAGAGAGCTGATGGTTACCCAAAGGGAGGTGGGTGGAGGGGATTGGTGAAATAGGTGATGGGGATTAAGGAAGGCACTTGTTATGATGAACACCGGCTCATTAAAATAAAAACTTTTTATTTTATTTTTTAATGTTTATTTTTGAAGAGAGAGAGAGAGAGAGAGAGAGAGAGAGAGAGAGAGAGAGAGAACAAGCAGGAGGAGAGGGGCCGAGAGAGAAGGAGACAGAATCTGAAGCAGACTCCAGGCTCTGAGCTGAGCACAGAGCCCAGTGCAGGGCTCAAACCCACGAACCCTTGAGACCATGACCTGAGCCAAAGTTGGATGCCCAGCCAACTGAGCCCAAATAAAAACGTTTTTAAAAAGGCAACTTATGAAATGGGGAGAAAACATTTCCAAACCATAACCAATAAGAGGTTAATATCTAAAAACATATACAGAACTCATACAATGCAATAGCTAGCTAGAAAACTCAATTGAAAAATGGTCAAAAGACCTGAATAGACCTTTTTCCAAGACATAAAAATGGCCAACACATACATGAAAATGTGTTCAACATCGCTGATTAACAGAGAATGAGACACAACTTTATACTTGTAGGATGTCTATTATCCAAAAAACAAGAGGAGACAAGGAAACGCTAATATGCTGTTGGTGGGAATGTAAAGTGGTCCTGCTACCACTAAAAACACTATGGAGGTTCCTCAAGAAATTAAAAATAGAACTATCTTGGGGCGCCTGGGTGGCTCAGTCATTTGAGCACCCGACTCTTGATTTCAGCTCAGGACATGATCTCAGGGTCATGGGATCTAGCCTTGCATTGAGCCTGCTTAAAGATTCTCTTTCTCTTCTTCTGCCCCTTCTCTCTCTCTCTCTCTCTGTCTCTCTCTCTCTCTCTGTCTCTCTCTCTCATAAAAAATATAGAACTACTATATGACCCATCAGAGCCATTTCTGAGTATATTTATCCAAAAGAAATTAAATTATTATTTCAAAGAGATATCTGCACTCCCATTGTCACAACAGCACTATTTGCAATAGCCAAGGTATGGGGAAAAAACCTGCTTCCATTGATGGACTGAGGGATAAAGTAAATGTTACACACACACACACACACACACACACACACACACACACACAGTATGTATATATATGCACATCCCTGGTTGCCACGGATTAGAGAGTGGGGAAAATGGGTAGAGGTTGATAGAAGCAGATAAGCTTTTGTTATAACATGAACAAGGTTTGAAGATCTAATGTATGACATGGGGGCTATACTTGATAATTCTGTGTCCTATAATTGAAATTTGCTAGCAAACTAAAACCTAAGTGTTTTCACCAATATACACATATACATATACATATACATACATATATATACACATATGGATTGAATATATTAATTGCTCAGCTCATGGAAATCCTCTCAGATTGTATACATATATCAATTCATCACATTGTACACTTTAACACTGAAAAACAAAACAGGAGCTAAAGTGTAGTCATTCCCATTTTCTGACTTGTGATCCCTACCCTTATCCTTTACATCTTGTTAAAAGCACATCTTCAGTAAATGATATAAAAGATATATTCTTCACACAGTAAAATCCTATATTATTTTAATAGATTTTTAAATAAATATTATTTAAAAGACTTTACTTATTTATTTTGAGAGAGGGAGGATGAGCAGGGGAGAGGCAGAAAGAGAGTGAGAAAAAGGATCCCAAGCAGGCTCCATGCAGTCAGCCCAGAGTCCCACCCAGGGCTCAAACCCACACATTCTGAGATCATGACCTGAGCTGGAATCAAGAGTTGGATGCTTAACTGACTGAGCCACCCAGGCACCCCTTTAGACTTGTTTAAGACCCAAAGAAAACTGTTTTAAAGATGCAACAACCAAAATTTCTATAGAGAGTAGATTGGATACAGCATAAATGACAATTAACAAGGAAAATAGAAGAAATAATTGAGAATATAAGAAAGAGACCAAAACAAACAAACAAACAAACAAACAAACAAACAAACAAAAACAACCATGGATACACAAGAGAGGTTAAGTAACAGGGAAGCTAGATAAGAAAGTCTAAATATATTTAATCTGAGACACCAAATCACAGATTCAAAAAGCCAAATGAATTCAAATTACAAAATATTCATCGTTTATTAAGATAAATAATAAGACATCAAAACCTAGACACATAATAACATAACTGCAGTAAACCCAAAACAAAGGTGGCTCAGTCAGTTGAGCATCCGACTTTGGCTCAGGTCATGATCTCGCGATCTGTGAGTTTGAGCCCCACGTCGGGGCTGTGTGCTGACAGCTTGGACCTGGAGCCTGCTTCAGATTCTGTGTCTCCCTCTCTCTCTGCCCCTCTCCCACTTGTGTGCGCTCTCGCTCTCTCTCTCTCTCTCTCTGTCTCTGTCAAAAATATGTAAACACTAAAAAAAAAAAGTAAAATCCTAAAAGTAAGGGAAGATTGTGCAGGAAAGGGGCATGGTGGGGGAATAAATTATGTTCAAAGGAGAAACAGGTAGACAGCTACTTTCTCAATAGCAACTATGAAAGACAAAGGACAGTGGAATGACACTTCCTATATGATCAAAGAAAATAACTACCCACCTAGAACTGTCTATTCAGTGAAAATGAATAGACAGTAAGAGGAAATAAAAACATTTCTTAAACAGAGATTCATTACCAGGCCATTCTCACTCATGAAAATTCGGAAGTATGTACATAAACCAACAGAAGAAAAATGGTCCCAGATAGAAATTCTGAGATGCAAGGAGAGGAAAAAAATAATTAAATATATAGGTAAATTGAAATGAACATTGGACGTATCATATCAGTTACAAAAATGTTGAGTATTTTTAAAAGACACAAGACAGATTTAAAACACAAAGCAACAACACACATAAGTGCAGAGCAATGTTAAGTCAAGTTAAAGTGTTCAAAATTCCTTGCATTATTATTATCCATAAATAGAGACAAGAAAATCCTCACCAAGATATTAGCATATGGAGAGTAGCAATGTATAAAATCAATGAATGAGGCGGAAGGAACTTCCAGAAGGGCGGGAAGCCCGTGGGGGCCGCCTGGGAGGCCGCCTGGGAGCCCGAAGCAAGATCGTGAGGGGCCAGAGTGTGAAGTGGTGGGCGCTTGGAGAACCGCTGGTGGCCAGATGGCAGGAGAGGAGACTCAAGAGGTGGGTAGAGCGACGACCATGGGAGTTTTAGTGCCCGCTAAGGGGGGCGGGGGGGGGGAGGTTTACGCCCTGGACTTCCAGGGCCAGGAGTCACGGGGCCATGATGACTCTGGGCATATACAGCGATGGAGGGAGTCAGAAGGATACAGGTGCACAAAGCTCGTGCACCAGTGGCGGTATACTCTGGCCACCTGCACGGACACAGACCTGTGTAGACTCGGTAAAAGGCCTAGCGCCATGCACGCGCCACAATAGAAGCCCAGGCCTCTGCACACGACAATGGATGGGTGTACACGTAAGCACAGCTGCCCAGAGCCACGCACGCATACAGGCCCCAGAGGCCTCTCCACGCGGTCACGTACGTGTGCACACAATCCCGGCTCGGGTACACGCAGGAAGGGCCGCCAGGACCGGGCACACACCTTAACACAGATGTACACGCCCATGCACTCCCGGGAGCTGTAGGTCACACAGTCCCATGCACACAGCAGAACACGGGCGCACACATCCACGCACACACCAAAACCGGACTCGCGGACCCTGGCACACGCCAGACACACACACACACACACACACACACACACACACACACACACTTGATCGCACAGGCGGGAGGCGCGGAGCTGTGGCCAGAGACTGCGGCCAGGGGCGCCCCCAGGCCCTGCGCAGCGCAGCAAACGGAGGGGAGGAGGATCCGGTGGGGGGTGGGGCAGGGGCCTGAGACGCCAAGCCCAGCGGGAGCCTGCACTTCTGCTCGCCGCGTTCGGGCCTCGCCTCGGCACCCCTCTCCCCCCACGCGCGCCTCCCGGGGGGCCCCTACCCTTTGCCCGTCTGCTCGCCGGCCCCCCGGCGCGGACCCGGGGTGCAGCCAGGCAGCCGTGCCTGGACCGCGGGACGGAGTAGAGGTGGGGGTGTGGGGCGGAGATAGGGGCCCGCCCGGGCCGCGCCGCCCGCGTTGCCTGGCGCCCGCTGCAGCCGCCACCGGAGCTCGGGATGGGGCGAGAGGCTGCGGCGGACGCCAGCATCTCTCCGCTGGGGGCCGCAGGGCCGCCGCCGCCGCCGCCGCCGCCGCCGCCCCCGCCGCCGCCGCTGCTGCCCCCGCTGCTGAGACGCGGTGGGACATGGGTGAGTTGAGTTGACCCTGGCGTCCTGGGAAGCCCGCGCCGCAGCCCCTGCATCCCTGCACTCCTGGCCCTCCGCCTCCATCGCCTGGCTCGCGGCGCACCAACCGCGCCTCCCCTCCCCCCCCCCCCCCCCCCCCCCCCCCCCACCGCGCCGTCACTGCTCGCACAGCCCCCTCCGTCCCTGAGCTTGACCATAGAGACGGGGACGGGAGCTCCGGGACGGGGGTTTGGAGACGTCCAGACAGGGAGGGGGGCGGGATGCCAGGGAGACTACTGGGCTCCGACTGCGCCCTCCCCCAACCCTGTTGCCCCCAGGGCCTTTCCCAGGCCTCAGAGGGCAAAGCCTCATGCCTTGGATCCCCTCCCTCGGCCTGGGCAGGGGCGTCACCGAGGCGCGGGGCTCAAAAGGCGCTTTGTGCCCTATGCCCCCCACCACCCAAGCCTCCGGAGCGGTTCCAGAACAGGGCGGGTGTGGAGGCTGGGACTGTGGCTGCTTGTGGGGACCAGGCGGAGGGGCGTGGGGAGAGCACCCCTAGTCCTTTCCTTGGGGTTGGGGTTGGGGCGGGGGCGGGGGCGGGGCGCGGCGAGGCTCAGGCGCTTTTCACTGCACTGCCCAGGGTGGGGAAGGGAACCTGGCTGGGGGAGGGCACTATCAATATCTGCAAATAGAGAGTTCCGGAAGCTGGGGTGGGGAGAAGAGCTTGGGTGTAAATGGCGCCTGAGCTGGGTGGGGTGCCACGAGAAGCAGAGGTGGGTCTCAGCCAGCCCTGGTGGCGGGAGGTCAGGGGACTCTCCTGGCTCTGGAAGACTCCCTACAAGGCCTGTGGGCAGGAATACTACCCCAGAGAGACCCCTCCATGGCCCCCCAGACCTGGCACTGCCCCATCCCCATAGCACTCCTTGCCACTCCTGGGACACCAGGCCTGACCTGCCTTGATGGGGAGCTGTGGATACTGGCGGGTCCCCTCCCCGGGCAGGGCAGGTACTGAAGATCCAGGCCTCCGGGTGCTGAGGAGATAGGCACAGGGTCTTGGGAAGGTTTGGAAGAGGTTCTGGCAGCCCAGGGAGGAGAGCGAAGTTGCTGGGAGAGTTGGCTTGCTCAGCACTGAAGGGAAGGGCACTCTAGGTAGAGGCAATGGCTGGAGCAGAGGCTGTGAGATATGAGCGCCTGGTCAGGGTGGAGAGTTGTGGGAGGGGGGGGGCTGGTCAGGCACGGGAGTGACCCACGTGAACGAAGGAGGGCCGGGTGGAGGTGAGGTGTCAGGCCATCCCAGCGAGCTGGCACAAGCAAGCTCCCAAGGACAGCGAGGCGCTGATGGGGCGGGCAGTGCTGGCATCTGGCTCAGCAGGCCCTCTGGGAGTCTGCCCAGGGTCCCTGCTGTGGTCAAGACTGCTTGGCCCACATCTGCCGGGGGCTGGACCACCCCAAGCAAGTCCGCTTTCTGAGTCTCAGTGTCCACATGTGTCAAATGGGGCGACTCCTCCACAGGGTTGTGGGGAGGTCTGCATGAGGTGATGAGTGTAGGGAGCCCAGCACCTGAGAAGGCATCGGGAAATCCTTGGCCGCTATGCCAGTTTTTGTACCTGGAAAACGGGGGCGTTGATGTCAGCTGGTGGGCCAGGCTCACTTTACCCGGTGACGATGAGGATCCCGTGAGGGCTGGATGTGACCCAGGGAAGCCAGGGGCTGGGGGCACTGCAAGTCCGTGTGCTCATGCTATTCTGGAAGAAGAGAGAAGCAGTGGGCGGTGGCCGGGGCGGGGTGGTCCTCCTTGTGCCCCTATGGGCACCTTAGCCATGGCATTCAATGGACCCTGCTGTGTTCCCCAAGGCCAAAGCCTCTTTGTTCTCCATGCTGCACATTGCATCCCTTCCTCCTAGTCAGCCCTAGCCCTGCACATGGGGGACCAGGGCTCCCTTCCAGAAGGGTCTTCAGACACTGAGACCAACAAACACAATATCTTCCTGTGAGGGGCACTGTAATGGGCAGCCGGGTGGAGAGGACACAGAACTTAGCCCCAGGAGAATGGAATGTAGTTGGGCAGCAAAGCCAGTCGGGTCTCCATGGTCTTGCGCAGCCCTGTGCTGGCTGCTTAGGGTGTGTGTGTGGGGGGGGGGATGGGAGTTGGGGGGGTTTGGGAGTTGCAATAATTGCACCATGGGACAGTCAAGGGCAGAAGTGAAAAGCAAGGACTCCAGATCCAGTGGCCCAGGTTCAAATCTCAACTCTGCTACTTCTTACTGCGTGAACGTGGACTGGTGACTCTGCCTCTCTGTGCCTCTGTTTTCTTGCCTCTGAAATGGGAACGAGGCACATTAGTGCTATTTGAACAGCTCTGTTCAGTTTCTAGTGGGCATTTACACCCCGTTTTCCAGAATGGGTCTCCCAGTTCACCCCTGCCTCCTGGAAGACTACACAGCCTGCTCCAGTAGGCTATCGTCTTTTGTGTGTGTGTGTGAGTCCCTATAGGTGGGGGCCTGCCTTTCTGTGTCTGTTGCTTGGGCAGAGGGCAATGGTGTGCTGGCAACAGGCCCTCTGGGAGAAAAAGGTACCTGATCAACAGCGTTGGCAGGTTTCCATGGTGTAAATCTTCCGTCAAGGCCCATTTGAGGCTACCAACAGCTTCACCATCTTGCAGTGGGAGCTGGTCCATGCCAGCTTTAGCACCCAGGCATTCAGTAGGTGCTTAATAAATGATGGTTGAATAAGGAGAGAAGGCTCCAAAGACTTGGAGAGCTGCCAGGCCATACTGTAGCTGAGAGAGGGAGGCATCAGACAGGCTGAGGCCAGGACAAGAGACCACTCTGAATAAGTAACCCGTGGTGAGATGGAGGGCAGAGGGGAAGGAGGACTGGTGTCCTCCCTTTCTGGGAACCTCCGCACCTCTGACCCTGCGTCACTTCTGCTCTGGATCCTCTTGACCTTGGCCTGGTTTGGGCTGTCTGTCTGCACAGAATGACCTAGCTGGATCCCAAGCATTAACCTGACAGAGCTCTGAGAAATGGTCCAGACGGGCCTCAAACGTCAGATTCTATTCCCTTGCTTATGCTGTCCCCTCTGCCTGAATGTCTGTTCCACCCACCTCTTCCTATGTGCCCTGAAACTCTGTCACCCTTCAAAAGCCTCCTCCACCCCAAATCCCACAGACCCTTCTCCCCTTCTGCTGTTTCTCTGGCCTTACAGCCCCCCTCGTGTGCACCCTGCCTGCCCATAAAAATATTAGTAGCTAACATTGCATCTGTACAGCAACCTGTGATAGAGGTACCGTGATAATCCCTTTTGTAGATGGGGGAATGGAGGCTCTGTCTTGTTAACGACCACCCATCCTTTGCCTCTCGGCTTGAGCATCCGTTCGTTGTGCAGGGAGGCTCCTTGCTGTGGGCTGGGCAGAGCACCACTTCTCTTTCTTCAGTGTGTTTGCTGTGGCGTGTTCCACTAGGCCGTGAGTTCCCTATCCTCTAGGAGCTCAAATGAATGAATGAATGAATGGATGAAAATGAATGAGTGAGTGACTGACTTTCAGCCCCAGGGAGCATCCCTGTTCTTTTACCCATTCCTCCTCCCTTTCCATCCCTGTGGGAGGAGACGGACCCTCCAGAGGGCAGCCTCACACCATGGAGGGATGGTCACAGGGACCCTGCTTGGCCACACCTGCCAGGAGGGAAGGGGAAGTGAGGCTTTGGGCGGGGCTGAAAGCAGGCATGGTAGAAGGGCAGTGGACCACCCTCCTGTGGCCTAGAGCGGGGCTGACATGGGCCCACAGCCCTGCCTGTAACCCAGGAAGTTAACGGCGTCCCAAAATACTTTTTCTTGCACCGCCCCAAGTGGAAATTCCCCTGTTGGCCCACTTATTTTCGTTTTATCTAGAGAAATAAAGTTGGAAATAATCATTCACACACCCTAATTACTCCGTTGCTTTCTGAATTTAGAGCCGGTTTGGCTCTAGATTTTGGCTCCTGCTGAAGGAGGAATCCCCTGGGAGGGGCAGGGTGAGGGCCAAGGCAGGAGGCCAGAGTCTGCGCTGACACTGGGGCCTCCTCGGGGTCTGCCCTCCAGTTGCCCTCTCCTAGCAGGCTGGGAACTTCCCAGAAGCAGCAGCCCAGATGGGGGTCTGAGCGAGGGAGGGTGGCCAGAGGCAGTCTCCAGGATTCTGGTTGACCGAGACCCATAATGGATGACTTCCCAGGCTGTTCTACCCCACCTGGACCTCTGAGTCATAAGAATTTGCTGCTATTTATTGAGCACTTACTATGTGCTGGGCGCTGGGCCAAGCACTTTGTCTGCATCATCCCAGCTAGGCCTGCTAACTTCCCTTGAAGCAGGTACTATTATTCTCCCCATTTGGCAGTTTGAGGGTGCCTGGGGGCCGGTGCTCAGGGCCGGGAAGTGGTGGGGCTGGGATTGTATCCAGCCTGTAGGGCCCCCAGAGCCCGAAGAGGCCCCTCGGATAGGCCCCTCAGTCACTCAAAAGGGAACGGTCTGTGAAGCCTGGACGCCCGAGACAACCACGTCACTGGTGTCCTGGCCTCCAGGCCACCCTCCTTGTGGCCCTGACTGCCACTCCCTTCTTCCCCATAGTCCTGAGGCTCTGCGTCTGGAAGCCTCATGTAGCCTCACCTGGGCGGCTTGGGGAAAATACAGATTTCCCAGGCCCTGCCTCACCCCGCTGAATCAGAATCCCACTGCGAGAGAGGGGGCTGGAAACCCAGATTTTAAAATGTTGTCCTGGGAATACAGAGGCCTGCGGACTCCCAGAACCACTTCCCAGCCCAGTGGTGCTCAGGCTGCTTTAAGAGACTGCCTTGCCCTTAACCCAGATCCCTATGACCCTGCCCCTGCTTGTGTTCTCAGCCTCTGCCCCCTGCTACCCTAACCCAGCTCTGCACACACCACACCACACTGACCCCCGCACGCCCCAATTTGCCTTTATCCAGGCACCTGCTGCCGCTGTTTCCTTCTGGAAACAGGTCCCAGCTGGCCACAGACCCCACAGAGCTTGTGTAATACTGTGGACCGGTCGATCGCGACCCCGCTGTTGCTAGCCCAGGCCTGGCACACAGCCTGGGGGAATCGTGGTGGGTGAGCGATGGTGGCCGGGAAGGCGGAACAAGGGAGGGCTGCCCATGACAGGTGGGGCTTCTAGGCTGGGCGCACAGGCACTCTCTGGGGGCCGGCACCTTGCCTAACATGCAAAAGGCATTTGATGACTGTTCCTTAACCGCTTAATGAATGGTGATGGGTCGTGTGACAGGTGAGAGCCACTTTCGGAAGCAACGCAGATTGGCCGGTTTAGGCAAAAGATGGAGAAGGTGCCTTCCGGGCCATCTCTGAGGACCGTGAATATTAATGGTCCGAACTCATTTATGGCTCTGATGGGAGTGAGGGGCTGGTGCTTTCTTGCATGATTTCATTTCAGTATCTCAGGAGCCCTGGGAGGGGGTGCTGATGTAATCCTTATTTCGTTCAATGGAAACTGAGCCCTAGACAGGTGACTTAGTAGGGTCACACAGCTGGGAGGGGCTCCTGCAGAACGGAGCCTTGCCTGTTGTGTGAAAAAAAATCAATGAGTCTGCACTCTACAGTTTATGAAGCAGTAACACCTTATCTCAGTTGGTTCCAGCTGTGGCTTGCAGGTGTGGCTCTACGTTTTCACCTGTGCCCACATGCCAGGGTCAGGAAACCTGCATCCAGGGGCCTTCTGTGTCTGTAAGGGGCGGTGGTGGGAAGAGATCCCGCCTCCGCGCTGGCGGGAGAGAGAGAAACAAAGAGGCAGTGTTGGGGGCTCTGGCACACAGTAGGTGTTTGGGGAACCCTGTGGTCGGTTCAGGCAGAGCCAACTCTGGTCCCATCTGGACTTTGGAACAGCCCAGATCAGGCTTCAGTCTTTGAGCCAAGGCCCACAGGGTGTGGGTGTGGGTGACGGGTCCAAGGTCATACCTGCCATAAGGACTAGAGCAGAGGGTGTGAGGCTCCTCCACCACGGCCGAGAGGTGCAGGGAATGGGTCAGGGGGATTCTGTCTGTGCGGGATGACCTCCGTCAGAGCCAATAAACCACAGAGCCTGGCCCCAAAGGGTCCCCGGGCAAACCCCTCTCAGGGGTGTCCAGGACTGCTGTGGGGCCTGGCATGTTTTTGCTGTCACGGAAGTTCGGGGCCATACCTGAGTAGGGGCAGTGGTCCTGCAGCCACGAGTGGGGGGTGTAACAGACTCTGTGGCCTGCCTCCAGGCACTGGCATGTGGGGAGGGCGAAATGCACCAGCACCCCACCCAGACTAGAAATCCAGGTGCTGGCTTCCCCCACACACCTCCCTCACCCCCGCCCCGCCCCGCCGCCAGGCCTTTGCAGATGCTATCCCTCTGTCTGCAGTGGCCTTCCCCTCCTCTCCTGGCAGGTGCTGGCTCATCCTTTAAGACCCCTCCAGGAAGCCCTGCCTGACTCCCACCCCAAGGGCCAGGCTGGTCCGCCCTGCCAGGATTTCCATCTGGCTGCTCCACAGGATGCTGAGAACCTTGAGGGCCTGGTCTGAGATGCCAGTGGAGTGGGCAGGGAAAGCAGCTGTAAGGTGCAGCCCAGTTCACGTGACTGTCCCTGCAGCCCAGAGAGGAGACCAGGCTGGGGAGCCTTGAGGCCAGATAGCTAGCCAAACATGCCCATTTCACAGAGGGAACGTTGAAGGCCCAAGGTGCTTGGGACTGACCTAGAGCACCCTGGGGAGTGGTTGGTAGTCCCTTTGTGGCTTGTAAGAGGAGAGCCCAGGGCTATGTGGCCATACCCCTCCCCCACTCCGGTCCCCAGCTGGAGCATTTGTCTGCAGGATCCAGGTCAGGTCTGGGGGAGATGGGAAGAAGCCCAGGTGAGCAAAGTCCCCAGGGCTCAGGTCTGCACTTGGTCTTCCCATGTGGAGGACAAAGCTCCTTAGAGAAAATGCTTGCTGTCCTAAAGCTGGCAGGAAATGCACATCGATAGCTCATTCCAGCAAGAAGGTGCACAGGGGAAAAAAACCTGTGAGAACTTAGGCCTAAATGTTAGCCCTGGGGATGGTGGGCGATATGAGCCTTCTTTCGCTTTGATTTTCACATTTCCTAGGTTGTAGGTGAAACCGTTATGCCAGAAAAATGAAGTTACCATGGAAAGGAGAGAGGTCTAAGGAAAACAGCCAGCTCCCCATTCATGAGACTCTGGGGTCACCATGTGTGAGTGGCTTCCAGAGGGACCCTGGCCCCGGGCCCATCCCCCAGAACAGGCGCGCCTGGGGCAGACAGCTTAGCCCGTGTGTCTCTCTTTCTCGGAATTTGGGTCAGCGAGAGTCCAGACCTGGGGCTCCTGGGATGTAGCACACCCAGAATGCCATTCAAACCTCTGCTGTCCTTCCTGTCGTGTGGGTTAGGCCTCAGGGCCCTCGCCTTCCCACCTCCACCTGGAAAGCCACCCCACCCCACCCCAGGCTGCCCTCTGCCCCTCCCAGCCACAGGTGGCCCTAGGGCTATTTGCTTCACCTCCATCCGGGTGCCCAGGTGGGTGCGTAGCGCTGTTGACTGCCTTCTTTACCGACTCCGACTCCAGCCCCGAAGTGCCATTCCAGGGGTCCTCCTACAATGTAGTCAAGTTCGACCTCATGGAAATGGTCTTTGGAATCACAGCTGAGCCTGGATCCTGGGTGAGGATTCGATCTCCGTCTCCCCTATATACCTAGTACAGAGCACCCATTCATTCGGTCAGCTGTTATTCAGCCAAGTGCCAGGGCCCAGGCTAGGTGCCAGGGGCACAGATCTGCTGACTTGAGGGTGTGACGTGTCTGTGTTTTTGAGCACGTGTTTTGTGCGCATCACCTGCACGCACACACAGCGCGAGCATCTCTGTCATATGTGAACTCTGGTCTTTGAGGCTGTGACAGTGTGTAATTCTGCCGGGACTCTGGGCACACCTGGTTAATTCATTCTGCAAGTGTTTGACAGACACCCACTAAGGAAGTACCAGGCTCTGACCCCAAAGAAAAATGACCCAATGTCTCTGTCCTCAGGAAGTGCCGTCTTGGGGGCTGTCGCAGTGCGGACTGGTGGGGGCAGTGGCCGGCAGGGCTGGGGGTGGTCAGAAACGTGGTGGTGGAGACACGGGGAAGAGTGGGGAAGGGTGTTCCTGCCCAGCTATGAGGATGATCTCCAGTATCCCCTTCAGCCCAGTGATCTGGGGCCTGGGACAGGCCTCCCCAGCCATTTTCATGCCCTAAAGCAGCCCCGAGCACCGACGGAACCGGAGCTCCAGGTGGTGACCCGTGGGCCCCGACTGCTGGGGGCTGGGAGAGAATACAGGGAATGAAAATGAAGCATGTTGGCTGGAGGACCTGCCTGGGCTGCAGACCTTTCTGAGAGGCGAACTTGGGGACCAGGCACCAGAACACAGCACCTGGAAAGTAGAACCCCGTGATCCAGACCAGAGAAGCGGGATCACGGAACTTAGAGGAGGAAGATGGAGCAGCAGACCTAGAATGTGGGCCTTCTAGAACCTGGAACACTCAAGTCGGCCGGAAGCTGGGAGATCCAGTCTGTGCCCCCGGTGGTCAGTGGGGGAAAGGTGGAGGTCCGGCAGGAACGGGGAGGCCTTGAGCATTGGTGAGCTGCAGTGGCACGCACGTGGTCTCTGCTGAGCCAGGACCTCCCCACAGCTCGCTGCTGCCTGACCTCGGGCGAGTCCTGTCCCCTCTCCAAACCTCAGTTTTCCCCTCTGTGAAATGGTCACGTGACGGTGGGACAAGATGGAGCACCTCACCTGGTGCTCAGGCTCTCCCGGCAAGCTAGTGGCATGGCTAAGGCCTGGACCCTGGCCACCTGACCCCTGAATGACTCTGTCCCCTTGTGGTGATGGTCTGGTCACTGCTGTTCCTTTCTCTTCTTTCTCACGCTCAGTGGGACATTTGGGCACTTGCGACCCTTTTCTGGAATGCTCTCGGGATCTAGCAGAGGGAAAAGACTAATCAGAGGAGCAAGAACAGACTGGCGGCTCCATATGAAGGAGCAGGGGCCCGGTGCCTGCAGCCCTGCATGGTGCCCTGTGCCATTTGGTGAGGGCTTCTTGAGTGTCCCCCGGTGGAGACGGTCGGGTCCTGAGCCTAGGGCGCCGCGGCCGCTCGAAGGCAGAGGTGGGCAGAGGTGGATTGGGAAGGGAAAAGAGAAAGGGCTCGTTGTTCCAGCTCCACGGAGGCTCCCCAGGTGCACCTGCTCCAAGCCACCTCTCCTGAAGGAGGTGGACGACCTTGCTCGGGCTCCCAGAGAGCTGGAGCTGTAGGAGCTGGGCCAGGAGCAGCCTGGTCACTTCCCCAGATCCCTGTGAGGCGGCGTTACCAGCCCCCGCTTTTCTGCCTCCAAGAGAGCGGGATTCCAGAGTTGGGCGCGTGGGGCGTTGGAGCCAGGGTTCCAGCCCATCCTTTGAGCCAGCAGCAGCCGGGCATGGTGCCAGGCACTGAGCACCCAGGGGGGAACTGAGATCCCTTCCTGTTTCCCCTCCTTCCTTGCCGGGTCTCCTCCGGACCATCAGCCATCCTGCTCAGAGCGCTTGGAGGGCTGGAGTCCTTCCCCGTGTCTCCGCTGTCCACCACTTCCCTCCCATTGTGGGGGACCCGTCGAGTTCCTGTACATGAACCACCTCATCGGGGTGTGCCTTGCCCAGGCAGGACTAGCCTTTTTCGAACCCCAGACCAGTTCTGAGAGCCCAGCAGCACTGACTGCAGGTGCAGGTGTGTGGATTTGGGAGCGGAGGGGGCGGGGTGTCGTTTATTCATTCAACAGGCCAAGGTCAGCGCCTCCTTTGCATCAGGCTCTGTGCTGGGGCCCCAGGAGAGTTGGGCAGCACCGCCCAGTGTGGGGTGAGGCAGCTCAGTCCTTCCTCAGCCTGGGGGAAGTGCAGTTCAGCTGAGCCTCCCTGGGCAGGGAGTGAAAGATGACACCGAAACTTGGAGCTTCCTAGAGGATTTGGACTTTATCCTGGGAGCAGGTGTTCCAAGCTGAGAGGGGCAGCATCAGATGTGGCTTTTGCCTGGCTCGTGGGGCTCAAGCCAGGAGCCCCTTCCCTGACAAGGCTGCTGCTGTTGTCCAGGTGAGTGTGGCTGGTGGCGCAGGCAGCGTGGGACAGTGGCACAGGGGGCTGGGTGGGACGACAAGTACCTGGGCATGGAAGAGACGTGCCTGGCGATGGGGAGCGCGAGGTCAGCGAGAAGCCAGATTCAGGATGACTGCCGGGGTCCTGGCCTGGGAGACTGGGTGGATGGTCACATCTCGGGTTATCAGCTCAGGTTTCAGGAAGCACTATTTGAGTGAGTTCTTTGTGGCTGGTTTTGCGGCGGAGGGTCCCAGGCAGGATGGGAGCCGACTCTGCGCCCAGGCCTCTGCCCTCCAGCTTGGCCCAGACCCTGCCAGGTCTGCTCCTCTCTCTCCCTTAAGCCTACAGGCACTTTAGCCTCTTGAGTGCAGTGCAGCACCTCGCAACTGTGCCCTGTCCACATGGGGGAGCGCCACTCCACTCCTGCTGCCTGGGTCCACGGAAACCACCCTCTGCCCCGGTAGGCCGACCCTGTGCTTTGATGTGTCTCATCCCCTCACTGTGCAAGGGCATCCCCCCCCCCCACTCCTCAAGGCATGCAGGTCCTGGAACAAAGCCTCTCCGCACTACAGCTTGAATCTGTCACCCTCCTGGCCCTGTGCTAGAGCAGGCTCCCTGAGGACAGAGGATGGCTGGGGCACACCCTGCCCCCCCTCCCCCACCTCAGGCCTGTGGGCTAGAGATGGAGCTGAAGCTCCTTGCTGACATGGCCCTTTGTACATTGTCCCCCTGGGGGAGGGGGGAGCCTGGTGGGGGGGGCTGGCACTGCCCAACACCCTTTGCTGATCTCAGTGGCACTGAGGATCCAGGTGGGGGGGGCGGGGGGGTGGGTTCTCTGGGCTTGGGATCAGGGGAGAACACCCTGCCAGGTTGGGCTCGCACTGGCCAGGCCTGCCGCCCCACACTAGAAGGTACTTGTCATTCAGAGTCTGTCATGACTTCTCAGGCAAGGTGTGTTGTCACACAACAGTTGTTTAGGGAGTACTGCTCCCGGCCAGGCTTTGTCCTAGGGGTTGGGGCGCCACCTCAACCAGTGACCTGTGAGTGAGGCTTACAGGCTTAAGATGACCCTGCTCTCCTGTTGACATTCTGAGCGCCAGGGTGTGGGTGGGGGAGACAGACCAGGACGAGGTAAACAAGGAGCCGGCTAGCTTCCGCTGTGAGTGCTGGGGAGCAGAAGACCCGGGGAAGGGGACAGCCACTGTAGCTGGAGGCCCAGGAAGGCCCCTCTGAGCAGGCAGCCACGTTCCAGGCCAAGGAGTAGCCAGTGGGACCACCCTGCGACGGAAAGGTGGTGACTGGAGCCCAGTGGACGAGGGCAGCAAGGGCAGCAAAGATTCGAGGACCAGCTTGGTGGGGTCTGTGGGCCCAGAGAGGAGTTTGCATTTCATTCTGAGGGAGACTAGTGTGTGGGTGGGGTCGAGGGGAGGGGGGACGTGGCCTGGTGGGGACTTTGCAGTGACAGAATTTGTGAGGCCCAGTGCCAAATGAAAATGTAGGCCCCGAGGGGCGCCTGGGTGTCTCAATGGGTTAAGCATGCGACTCTTGATTTCTGCTCAGGTCAGGAGTCCAGGGTTACGGGATTGAGCCCTGCGTCTGGCTCCGCATCGAGCCTGGAGCTTGCTTAAGAATCTCTCTCTCTCTCTCTCTCTCTCTCTCTCTCTCTCTCTCCCTCTGCCCCTCTCCCCCACTCTTGTGTGCTCTCTCTCTCTCTCTCTCGCTCTCCCTCTCTCTCTCTCTCTCTCTCTCTCTCTGCCAAATAAAATAAAATAGGGGCACCTGGTTGGCTCATTTGGGTGACCACTTCTTCTCAGGTCATGATATCGAAGTTCATGAGTTTGAGCTCTGCGTCGGGCTCTGTGCTGACAGCTCAGAGCCTGGAGCCTGCTTCAGAGTCCGCATTTCCCTCTCTCTCTGCCCCTCCCCTGCTCATGCTCGGTCTCTCTCTCTCTCAAAAATAAACATAAAAAAATAAAATAAAATAATGATAAAAACTGAATGAAATCACAACTATATTCAGTTAGTCTGAGAAATGCAAAGTTGGTGTAACATGAGCAAATAATGCAATTCCCCACAGTAACAAATACTTTATTTTGTTTTTTTTTATTTTTACTTTTTTAATTTAATTTTTTATTTTTTAGAATTTACATGCAAATTAGTTAGCATAGAGTGAAACAATGATTTCAGGAGTAGATTCCTTAGTGCCCCTTGCCCATTTAGCCCATCCCCCCTCCCACTACCCCTCCCGCAACCCTCAGTTTGTTCTCCATATTGGTGAGTCTCTTCTGTTTTGTCCCCCTCCCTGTTTTTATATTATGTTTGTTTCCCTTCCCTTATGTTCATCTGTTTTGTCTCTTACAGTCCTCATATGAGTGAAGTCATATGATTTTTGTCTTTCTCTGACTTAGCATAATACCCTCCAGTTCCATCCATGTAGTTGCATATGGCAAGATTTCATTCTTTTTGATTGCCGAGGAATACTCCATTGTATCTAGATACCACATCTTCTGTATCCTTTCATCCATCGATGGACATTTGGGCTCCTTTGCATACTTTGGCTATTGTTGATAGTGCTGCTATAGACATGGGGTGCATGGGTCCCTTCGAAACAGCACACCTGTATCTCGTGGATAAATGCCTAGTAGTGCAATTGCTCGGTCGTTGGGTAGTTCTATTTTTCGTGTTTGGAGGAAACTCCATACTGTTTTCCAGAGTGGCTGCACCAGCTTGCATTGCCACCAACAATGCAAAAGAGATCCTCCTTCTCCACATCCTCGCCAACATCTGTTGTTGCCTGAGTTGTTAATGTGAGCCACTCTGACAGGCGTAAGGTGGTAGCTCAGTGTGGTTTTGATTTGTATTTCCCTGATGAGTGATGTGGAGCATTTTTTCATGTGTCGGTTGGCCATCTGGATGTCTTCTTTGGAGAAGTGTCTACTCATGGCTTTTGCCCATTTCTTCACTGGATTATTTGTTGTTTGGGTGTTGAGTGTGAGACGTTCTTTGTAGATTTTGGATAGTAACCCTTTATCTGATATGTCATTTGCAAATACCTTCTCCCCTTCTGTCAGTTGCCTTTTCGTTTTGCTGATTGTTTCCTTCGCTGTGCAGAAGCCTTTTAGTCTGATGAGGTCCCAGTAGTTCATTTTTGCTTTTGTTTCCCTTGCCTCCGGAGACGTGTTGAATAAGAAGTTGCTGCGGCCAAGATCAAAGAGGGTTTTGCCTGCTTTCAACTCGAGGATTTTGATGGCTGCCTGTCTTGCATTGAGATCTTCCATCCATTTTGAGTTTATTTTTGTGTATGGTGTAAGAACGTGGTCCAGGTTCATTCTTCTGCATGTCGCTGTCCAGTTTTCCCAGCACCGCTTGCTGGAGAGACTTTCTTTACACCATTGGATATTCTTTCCTGATCTGTGAAAGATTAGTTGGCCATAGGTTTGTGGGTCCATGTCTGGGTTCTGTATTCTGTTCCATTGATCTGAGTGTCTGTTCTAGTGCCAGTACCATACTGTCTTGATGATTACAGCTTTGTAGTATAGCTTGAAGTCTGGGATTGTGATGCCTCCTGCTTTGGTTTTCTTTTTCAAGATTGCGTTGGCTCTTCGGGTCCTTTTCGGGTTCCATACACATTTTAGGAGTATAGGTTCTAGCTCTGTGAAGAATGCTGGTGTTACTTTGATAGGGATTGCATTGAACATGTAGATTGCTTTGGGTAGTATTGACCTTTCAACAATATTTGTTCTTCCTATCCAGGAGCATGGACTCTTTTTCCATTGTTTTGTGTCTTCTTCCATTTCTTTCATAAGCTTTCTATAGTTTTCAGCACATACATTTTCCACCCCTTTGGTTAGATTTATTCCTACGTATTTTGTGGCTTTTTGTGCAACTGTAAATGGGATCGATTCCTTGATTTCTTTTTCTGTTGCTTCATTGTTGGTGTATAGGAATGCAACCGATTTCTGCGCATCGATTTTATATCCTGTAACTTTGCCGAATTCATGAATCCATTCTAGCCGTTTTGTGGTGGCATCTTTGGGGTTTTCTGTATAGAGTGTTGTGTCATCTGTGAAGAGGGAAAGTTTGACCTCCTCCTGGCCGATGTGGATGCCTTTTATTTCTTTGTGTTGTGTGATTGCAGAGGCTAAGACTTCCAATACTATGTTGAGTAACAGTGGCGAGAGTGGACATCCCTGTGTTGTTCCTGACCTCAGGGGGGAAACTCTCCCATTTGTCCCCACTGAGGATGATATTAGCGTCGGGTTGTTCATATATGGCTTTTAGGATCTCGAGGTATGCTCCTTCTCTGCCTACTTTCTTGAGGGTTTTATCAAGAAAGGATGCTGTGTTTTGTCAAATGCTTTCTCTGCGTCTATTGAGAGGGTCTTATGGTTCTTGCCCTTTCTTTTCTTGATGTGATGAATCACGTTAATTGTTTTGCGGATATTGAGCCCGCCCCGCATCCCAGGTATAAATCCTGCTTGGTCGTGGTGAGTAATGCTTTTCATGTATTGTTGGATCCGGTTGGCTAATATCTTGTTGAGAATTTTTGCATCCATGTTCCTCAGGGAAAGTGGTCTATAGTTCTCCTTTTTAGTGGGGTCTCTGACTGGTTTTGGAATCAAGGTAATGCTGGCTTCATGGAAAGAGTTTGCAAGTTTTCCTTCCATTTCTGTTTTGGAACAGTTTCAAGAGAATAGGTGCTAACTCTTCCTTAAATGTTTGGGAGAATTCCCCCTGGAAAGCCATCTGGCCCTGGACTCTTGTTTTTTGGCAGAGTTTTGATTACTAATTCGATTTCCTGACTGGTTATGGGTCTGCTCAAATGTTCTATTTCTTCCTGTTTCGGTGTTGGTAGTGTATATGTTTCTAGGAATTTGTCCATTTCTTTCAGATTACCCATTTGATTGGCATAGAATTGCTCATACTATTCTCTGATTATTGTTTTTATTTCTGCTGTGTTGGTTGTGATCTCTCCTCTTTCATTCTTGATTTTATTTATTTCGGTCCTTTCCTTTTTTTCTTTTTTGACCAGACTGGCTAGTGGTTTATCAATTTTGTTCATTCTTTCAAGGCACCAGATTCTGGCTTGTTTGATCTGTTCAACTGGTATTTTTGTGGGGTTTTTTCTTTGTTTGTTTCTTTTTTTTTTTCCAGTGTTACAGTTTTACTTTATTTTTTTTATATGAAATTTATTGACAAATTGGTTTCCATACAACACCCAGTGCTCATCCCAAAAGGTGCCCTCCTCAATACCCATCACCCACCCTCTCCCCCCTCCCCCCCCATCAACCCTCAGTTTGTTCTCAGTTTTTAAGAGTCTCTTATGCTTTGGCTCTCTCCCACACCCGAAAAACAAATAACCCAGTGAAGAAATGGGCAGAAAACATGTTTGTTTGTTTCGATAGCATTAATTTCTGCTGTAATCCTTATTATTTCCTCTCTTCTGCTGATTTGGGGTTTTATTTGCTGTTCTTTGTCTAGCTCCTTAAGGCATAAGGTTAGGTTGTGTATCTGAGATCTCTCTTCCTTCTTTAGGAAGGCCTGGATTGCTATCTATTTTCCTCTTATAACCACCTTTGCTGCATCCCAGAGGTTTTGGGTTGTGGTGTTATCCCTTTCATTGACTTCCATATACTTTTCAATTTCCTCTTTCACTGCTTGGTTGGCCCATTCATTCTTTAGTAGGATGTTCTTCAGTCTCCAAGTATGTGTTACCTTTCCCAATTGTTTCTTGTGGTTGATTTCGAGTTTCATAGTGTTGTGGTCTGAAAATACGCACAGTATGATCTCGATCTTTTTGTACTCACTTAGGGCTGATTTATGTCCCAGTATATGGTCTATTCTGGAGAACGTTCCATGTGCACTGGAGAAGGATGTATATTCTGCTGGTTTAGGATGAAATGTTCTGAATATATCTGTTAAGTCCATCTGGTCCAGTGTGTCATTCAAAGCCATTGTTTCCTTGTTGATTGTTTTGATTAGATGATCTGTCCATTGCTGTGAGTGGGGTGTTGAAGTCTCCTACTATTATGGTATTACTATCGATGAGATTCTTTATGCTTGTGATTAATGGATTTACATATTTGGGTGCTGTCACATTTGGCGCATAAATGTTTACAATTGTTAGGTCTTCTTGGTGGATAGACCCCTTGGTTATGCCATAATGCCCTTCTGCATCTCTTGATACAGTCTTTATTTTAAAGTCTAGATTTTCTGATATAAGTATGGCTACTCTAGCTTTCTTTTGTTGACCATTAGCATGATAGATGGTTCTCCATCCCCTTATTGTCAGTCCGAAGGTGTCTTTAGGTCTAAACTGGGTCTCCTGTAAACAGCATATAGATGGACCTTGTTTTCTTATCCATTATGTTACCCTATGCCTTTTGATTGGAGCATTGAGTCCATTGACATTTAGAGTGAGTACTGAAAGATATGAATTTATTGCCATTATGATGCTTGTAGACGTGGAGTTTCTGGTGGTGTTCTCTGGTCCTTTCTAATTTTTGTTGCTTTTGGTATATATATATATATATATATATATACACATATATATATACACATATATATGTATATGTATATATGTGTGTATATGTATATATATGTATGTATGTATGTATATGTAATTTTTTTCATCTTTTCTTGCCTCAGAAAGTCCCCCTTAAAAATGCTTGCAGGACTGGTTTAGTGGTCACAAATTCCTTTAATTTTTGTTTGTCTGGGAAACTTTTTCTCTCTCTTATTTTGAGTGACAGCCTTGCTGGATAAAGAGTTCTTGGCTGCATTTATTTTTTATTTTAATTATTTAATGTTTATTTATTTTTGACAGAGAGAGAGAGACAGAGACAGAGACAGAGCATGAGCAGAGGAGCAGCAGAGAGAGAGGGAGACACAGAATCCGAAGCAGGCTCCAGGCTCTGAGCTGTCAGCACAGAGCCCGACGAGGGGCTCAAACTCACAGACCGTGAGATCACGACCAGAGCCAAAATCGGACGCCTAACTGACTTAGCCACCCAGGCTCCCCCGCATATTTTTCTGATTCAGCACACTGAATATATCCCGCCACTGCTTTCTGGCCTGCCAAGTTCTTGTGGGTAGGTCTGCTGCAAACCTGATCTGTCTTCCCTTTGAGGTTCGGGAACTTTTTTTTTTTCCCCCTTGCTGCTTTCATGATTCCCTCCTTGCCTGAGTATTTTGTGAATTTGACTATGATATGCCTTGTTGATGGTCGGTTTTTGTTGAATCTAATGGGGGTCCTCTGTGCTTCTTGGAGTTTGACGTCTGTGTCTTTCCCCAGCTTTCATACATGTTTTCCGTTATGATTTGCTCACATTACCCTAATACCCCTATTTCTCTCTCTTCCGCTTCTGGGACCCCTATGATTCTGATGTTGTTCCTTTTTAATGAGTCAATGGTTTCTCTAATGCTTAAATCGTGCTCTTTTGCCTTAATCTCCCTCTTTTTTTTTTTTCTGCTTCGTTATTCCCTATAATTTTGTCCTCTATATCACGGAATCTCTGTTCTGCCTTGTCCATCCTTGCCGCCACTGCATCCATCCGTGATTGCAGCTCAGTTATAGTATTTTTAATTTCATTCTGGCTATTTTTTACTCCTTTTATCTCTGCAGAAAGGGGTTCTAATCTATTCTGGACCCCAGCTAATATTATTATCATGATTCTAAATTCTGGGTCAGACATCTTGCTTCTATCTGTGTGGGTTAAATCCCTGGCTGTCGTTTCTTCATGCTCTTTCCTTTGGGGTAAATTCCTGCTGAATTCTGTGGCTCAGGTTGTGCAGATTGTTGTGTTAGTCCTCCAATCAGTGTTCTAGGTGTGCAGGATGGTTTCGTGTTGGCCTGGCTGTATTTCATGGATGCGAGACACACACAAAACTTCCATGCTGTTCCGCCATCTTGGCCCCTCCTCCATTCACAAATATTTTAAAAACACATCTCAGGGTGCCTGGGTAGCTCAGTCGGTTAAGCATCCAACTTAGGCTCAGGTCATGATCTCACAGTGTGTGAGTTTCAGCCCCACGTGGGGCTCGCATTGGGCTTGCTACGGTCAGCGCAGAGCTTGCTTCAGATCCTGTCTCCCTCTCTCTCTGCCCCTCCCCTGCTGGTTTGCTTGGTCTCTCTCAAAAATATACAGTTAAAAAAACCTATCTCAATAGATGTGAAATAAACATCTGTTAGCATTCAATATTCATTCATGACAAAACTTAGAAAACTAGTATTATAAGGGAACTTCCTCAATATACTTGTAGCAGAAAGACCCTAAGTGACTCCGTAATATCTGCCCTTTAGTGTTGTCACCTTTTGTTTATAATTCTTTTCTCTTAAGATCTATGACTTGACTCTAGCTATGATAATATGACAAAGATAAAGGAATGTTGCAGACCTAATTATTTCAGTTAATTCAGAGTCAACCAAAAGGAGGATTATGCTAGGCAAACCTAATCTGATCACGTGAACACCCTTCAAGGAGGACTGAGCCTTCTCTGAAGTGACATTCTCCTTGCTGGCCTCCTAAACTAAGCGGCCATATGGAGGAAGTCTACGTGGCCACAAAGGAGGAACGGCCTTGCTCTAGGCTGAATATTTGTGTACCCACTCGCCGAAACTCATGTGTTAAGTCTTCATGTTCAACGTGATAGTATTTAGAAGTGGGAGATTTGGGGGGCGCCTGGGTGGCGCAGTCAGTTAAGCGTCCGACTTCAGCCAGGTCACGATCTTGCAGTCCGTGAGTTCGAGCCCCGCATCAGGCTCCGGGCTGGTGGCTCAGAGCCTGGAGCCTGTTTCCGATTCTGTGTCTCCCTCACTCTCTGCCCCTCGCCCGTTCATGCTCTGTCTCTTTCTGTCCCAAAAATAAACGTTGAAAAAAAAATTAAAAAAAAAAAAGAAGTGGGAGATTTGGGAAGTGATTAAGTCATGAAGGTGGAGCCCTCATGAATGGGATTAGTGCCCTTATAAAAGAGGGCTGTGAGAGCTACCGTGGCCCTGCGCCAAGCAGGAAGACCAGCGTCCATGAACCAGGAAGCAGGCTGTCGCTGGACACTGAATCTGCCAGTGCATTCATTTTGGACTCCCCAGCCTCCAGAACTGTGAAAAATAAAACTTTTTTTCATAAGCCGATGGTATTTTGTTAGAGAAGCCCAAAAGCAGTAAGACAAGTGTCTGGGAATGCTTCGGACCTAAGCCTCCAACTAGCCAACAACTAGCAAAGAGCTGTGGAAATGAGTCCAGTCATACAGTCACCAGGAGATTCTCTTAAAAACAAACGCAATGGGCTTGGAAGCAGATTCTTCCCCATCGAAGCACCCAAATGGGGAAGCGCAGTCTAGCGGACACCTTGGGTACAGCCTTGTGAGAACCTGAACAAAGGACCCAGCTAAGCCATTGCTCAGCTTCTGACCCATACAAATGTGAGATACATGTGTGTGGCTGTAAGACACTGTGTTGATGGTGATCTGTTGTAAACGGCAAGAGCAAACTAAGAGACTGATAAAAGATATACACTTTAAAAACCCCCACTATCTACATAGTTCTAGAAAACTAGTTTTACATGTTGCAATTTCAAGAAGACATGAACACTCACTATCCTCACATTTACTCCACGTCATTCTTGTAGTAGGAGAGAAAAAAAATGAAAGCTCTAGGAATTGGAAAGAAACGAAAATGCCACTATTTATAGATGATATGTCGCTGCATGCCCCAAATCCAAAGCAATCTGCAGATAAGACACTCGAGTGAGAAACAATATATTGTGGGGAATAAGCTTAGACAATCAAAAGACTAGTTGTTTGGGAAAATCAGTATAAGAAATGTCTTTCCTGACAAACTATTGGCAGATTCAATGCAATTCCAATGAGAAACGGCTTTGGAGAGCTTGCTAAGTTGATTAAAGAAGACCTGTGGAGCCCTTCCTTCCTTTCTTCTTTGTCATCCCCAACAGTTTAGTTCCCAGTCCTAGAAACAGAGGCATGGAGTTGTGGGGGTCCAGAGTGAGGTGCTGGAGCTTAGACAGAATGGGGAAGGCATTACCTGTGGGACAGTCACCCTGCACAGTGTTGGAGCTCAAGTGAGAGCATCCCTGAAAAGTGAATGATATAGAATAATGAAGTATCACAGACTGGACAGGGTGAGGAGGCATCTGCACAGGGGAAGAATAGTCCAGCGTGGGGTTTCAGAACCTGCAGGGGGGCAAACCGTCTGCAGAAGAGGTGGCCTGCCACAGGGTGTCTGAGAAAGGAGATATGTACGTGTCTCAAAGTACTTCCCCACAAAATACTAAATAATTGGAAAGTGGAAAGTTGACATTCCCGGGGAGAAACCTGGCAGATACTACCTCCGGTGGCCAACATTAATATCCCAGTGTTGGGACAAATCAGAATTGTAGGTCTCATGATAGGATGCAAGGAAAAGAGTAGGTTGTAGTGATACTCTTGCTAAAAATGTATGATCTGAATTTTACCGTAAGGAAACCTAAGAAAAATCCACATTGAAAGACATTCCACATTACTGGAATTTACTCGTCAAAAAGGTTAAAAGTCATGAAAGTCAAGGAAAGACAAAGGAACTGTTCTAGAGTGAAAGAGACTAAGACACACAACTGAATTCAATACATGGCTCTGAACAGGACCTTCCTTGGTATTACGTATACTACAGATAAGTGAGCAAACTTTAAAGAATTATGAGGAATAAATGATAAAATTATACTGAACCTTGAACAAAAGAGTTTTAATGGGTGCACTGACTACACACAGATTTTTTTTCAGTACTGGAAATGTATTTTCTAATTTTCTTCACGGTATTTTTTTCTGTAGCTTACTTTAAGAATATAGTACGATACATATCATATACAAAAGATCATTGGTAGTAGCAGTGGTTAAGTCTTTGGGGGTCAAAAGTTCATGGCTTTTTGACTGTGGGGGGCAGGGCTCGGAGCCCTTAACCCCATTGTTCAAGTGACAAGTGTATTAGAGTTAATGTTCTGATTGTGAAGGTTGTATGGTAGTTACGTGGAATGTACTGACTTGTAGGATTTAAATGCTACAGGAATCAGGCATCCCATTAGTAATTTACTTGCAAATGGCTCTGGAGCAGGGGTGGGGGGGGGAGTTCTTTTTTTTGTTGTTGTTTCTCTATTTTTTCTTTCCTCTAACTTTGTTTCCAAAAAGCAAATCAAAAATAACTAAATAAATAAATAGAAAAGGTGAAAAGCCTTAGGCAAATCTCATTTCTCCATGTGGAAAGAGCTATGAATCAGTGTTTACAATTAAAATTATAAATAGGTTTTATGGCTGTATAAAAAATTCTAATATGTACAAACATTGGCAATAGCCATAGCAGGAATACATCAAACTAACATCTAAATCTTTAGGCCCACATATAGTGGTAAAAATTGGAAAATACAAAAAAGTCATCCATGGACACTACTGAAGTATTAATGACAACTTGGTTGTCTGGGTGCTGTTCAAACAGCAGGGAATGGAACAGTCTGATGTATGTCAAACCCTCTAGTGCTGGTTTCCACGTACAAAATGTGCTTAAAAGTTAATGAGATGCCAAGAAACATAGTTTAAAATATTATACAGATTTTCATTACACACATATGACACAAAAACATTTTCTTTTAATCAAGATTTTTCCATATAGTGTGTTCAATGGGGAAACAATGAAAATGTTTTGTAAGCACCCAGTAAATTTTTTCTATTTATTTTTCAAATCATATATTTTTTGTTCAAAATTTGTACATATTCTCGTGACGCTTTCCATACTGGATCTTGATTTAGAATTGAATCATCAGTAGATACTAAAGGAGTTCTACAGGATCCTCGTTCAAATTCGGGAGCAACTGAAAAGGAAAAGAAAGAATTATCTTCTGTCTCCAAAATACTTTTCACTACAAGTCCTTAAAAAAAAAAAAGAAAGATGGGGCATCTGGGTGGCTCAGTCGGTTAAGCGGCCGACTTCGGCTCAGGTCATGATCTCGCAGTCCGTGAGTTCGAGCCCCACGTCAGGCTCTGTGCTGACAGCTCAGAACCTGGAGCCTGTTTCAGATTCTGTGTCTCCCTCTCTCTGACCCTCCCCCGTTCATGCTCTGTCTCTCTCTGTCTCAAAAATAAATAAACGTTAAAAAAAATTTAAAAAAAAAGAAAGAAAAGATAAGAAAAGAAAAAGAAAAAAAAGAAAGTTGGGGCCTTTATGAAAAGGTGTCAAGAAAATTGAAAAGTAACTATGTACAACTGCATTATGAAACCCGAGATTAGTATTAAATATATTTTGCTCAGGGTTGCACACTGAATGAATTGCTATTGTGGATAAATATCAGAGTTTCTGGTTTTTTCATTACAAGGTGAAATTACAAGATGAGGACACAGTCCACCCTGAACAATCATAAACGATAAACTGAAAAATCAAACAGGCATTTCCAAACATTTCTGAACAGGACCTTCCTTGATATACACATGTAAGTGACAGGTATAAAACACAGCACTACTGGAACATACAGAAGGGACATCCCAGTTTTGCATCAATATTGTCTGCTTTTTGGTGAAGGTGATATGTAAGCTGACACCTGAAGGACAAGAAAATAGTATGCTAGGTAGAGGGAAGAAGCATATAGAAAGAGCTAGATGTGAGGAAGAACACTTGTGCAATTATGAGTAGTTTAGTTTGACAAGGTGCTAGAGCAAAGCAGCAGAGTAGGGCAAATAGTGAGACAAGGCTGAATAATCTGGCAAGAAGCAAACTGATTTGGGTGTTTTCATTCCATGCTAAGGAATTTGAAGTTTCACCCAAGGGCAAAAGCAATGACAAAGTCAATGAGTGAAGATTGAAACCCGTTACCTGTCAAGTGACAGCTATATGACCTCTACTTACTTAACCAAGCATTACTAAGACGACTTTGGCTTTTTGGGTCTTCTATCACTAGCGGAAACAACAATTTGATAAAGCACACCTTTTCTGAGACTTGTGCAGGTTGACAGCTCCATAGGGATGGCACCAGTGAAGGAAGATTATCGCCAGAAATAATAACAGATATATAGACTTAGGGAGATTGAAAAAACTTCTTTAACGTTTATTTAGTTTTGAGAGAGAGACAAACCACAAGCGGGCAGGGGCACAGAGAGAGGGAGACCCAGAATCTGAAGCAGGCTCCAGGCTCCGAGTTTTCAGCACAGAGCCCTCTGTAGGGTCTGCACCCACCTGAGCTGAAATCAGTCGCCCAACCGACTGAGCCACCTGGGTGCCCCTAGACTTTTGGGAGATTTTAAAAGAGCTATGGAACATGAGGACTAAATGAGGAAGAAGTGTGTTCTTCATTATGCTCATGCTTCTACATTTTTTATTAGATATGTACAAAAAAAATGTGAATGCAGTATCCATTATCCAAACAATGGAAAGGGATGCCATTTACTATTTATAGTTTATTTCAGAAATCAATGATATCTAACTTCATACATTTTTGGCAACATACCTTCTTCTAGTGCTCTGGTTACTCCTTTCTCCAACTCCCGCTGCATCTGAGATAAGTCAAATATTATTTAGAATGTGTAAGGTAAACAAAAGGCATTGTAGGAATTATATATAGCTTACGACATGTGGTCTTGAAACAATACTTGTAGAGATTAAACCAAAGTTAGGGATTACTTCCATAGAAAGACAATCACATGAATAAAATAAATTCCTACCTATTTTATGTTAGTTTTAGGTAATGGAGAACAGATACATACATACAGACAGACACACACACACGTATATATGTGTGTATATATGTGTGTGTGTATATACGTATATATGTGTATATTATATATATATGTGTATATATATATGTATAATGCTATTTAAGTGAATCTGATAAAAAGCACAATTAATATTGATCTATTGAATGTGTATAATCTCTGAAAGGTGATGTTTGATCTTACTGGTACAAAAAAGTTTAAACAAGAATCATATTGTATACTGCATTACTACTTGGAAATGATTAGAAAACCTGCCCTTTATGAAAGTTTAATCAGTTTTTTACCTGAATGAATTGTTCCTTAAAATGGGCTTTCCATTCTTTCACTTTTAGAAAAACAAAATTTGAAGGAATGCTTTTGCTGTTAATTTTTCAGGACTGACTCTTAAATACATATAAAATGAAGAAAGTGGGACGGTCATGCTGTCATGTGGAAAATTCTACTGGCAAAAAATTGAGTGGTAATATTTTGCTATCTGTGTTATGACTAAAACACTTATTTCTTTTCATATGCACACAAAGATTTCAGAAAATCTCTTTGAAGAAAGGAAAAATAGAGGGTTACAACAGTTTTCAAATTTAGCTTCTGATTTATAACTTTCTCAATTAGAGATAAGGAAAACAATATACAATTTTCAATTGTAACTTTGTTTCCTTTGTCCAAATTAGGACCAAGTTTGGAAACACTTGACTTATTAAAGTTATGGCTATCTACTGACTTATGAAATGTGTACGAATATTTCCAACTACAGGTGACCCTTGAATAACACCGGGGTTGCGGTGCAGTCAAAAACCTGCATATAATTTTTTCATCCCCCCAAAACTTAATTACTAATCGCCTACTGTTGACCGGAAGCCTTACCGGTAACATAAACAGTCGATTCGTACATGGTTTGTACAGTAGAATAAGCCAGGGCAAAAAAAATGACATTGAGAAAAACAGAAGGAAGAGGAAATACACTTACAGTACTATACAGTATCCAAAAATAATCCATGTGTAAGTAAAGTAGACCCGCACAGTTCGAAACCATGTTGGTCAAGGGTCAACTGTATATTACAACTGTTCCTATCTAGAATGTTCTTATTTAGATCTTTCTTATACAAGGTAGCCTCTCCCTGAATGCCCCAAACGGGCTCCAAAAGAGCGTACTGAACATAATCAACACTGGTGATAAGGATTCCAATGTCTTTACAAATGTAGGTGTGAGGACAAATGTTTTGGCTGACATGTTTCCCAATATTTTCAGAGACTGTTTTCTCTAATACCTTTTTTTAATTGAAGTATAGTTGACAGACAATGTTACACTCATTTCAGTATACAAATTCAGATTGGACAATTGTAGACACTATGCTATGCTCACTACCGTACGTGTAGTTACCCTCTGTCACCATACAACATTAATACAATATTATTGACGATACTTCATATGCTGTATTCTTCATTCCTGTGACTTACCTATTTTATAACTGGAATTTGTACCTCTTCCTCCTCTTCACCTATTCTGTCCTTACTCTCTACCCACCTCCCCTCTACCAACCACCAATGTGTCCTCTGTACTTAAGGATTCTGTTTGTTGACTTGTTTGGTTTTTTTATATTCCACATGTAAGTGAAATCAGATGGTATTTATTTGTCTTTCTCCGATTTATTTCACCTCGCATAATACCCTCTAGGTCTATCAATGTTGTCACAAATGGCAAGATCTCATTCTTTTTGGTAGCTGAGGTATATTTCATTGTATACATATTACACATCTTCTTTATCCATTCATCTATCGATGGACACTTAGGTTGCTTCCATATTTTGGTTATTGCAAACAATGTTTCAATAAACATAGGGATGCACACAACTTTTCAAATTAGTGTTTTCATTTTCTTTGGGTAAATACGCAGTAGTGGAATTAATGAATATCTATTTTTAAGTTTTTGAGGAACCATAACACTTTTTTGACAATAGCATTATATTCAGGCCTTATAAAATGAATGGGACAACATTACTATACCAGACTTATAAAATTAATAACTCAATACCAGATGATGGGGGAAGGCTTTATTCAAACAATTTTATATTACTATTAATAATATCGATATAAAATATAAACCACGTTTTTTACATGACATGACTTAAGGAACTACCAAGGTAATGTTGCATCTTTTCCCCAAAAGCTCTTTTCCTAAATATTTACCTCTGTGACCTACCTGTATGTTTATTTCTAGGTAAAAACTGTGTTTCGATGGTGAAAATAGCTTTCAAGTCCATGAATGAGGACACATGTGTACTTTTATGTATACCTTTCCATTTATCAGAAATATAAGAGGGTGAGAAAATTATACACAGAAAAAACTATATATCAGCAAATTTTAATTCAAAGAACACTTTTAAAGAATTTTTAATTAGAAGGATTTTCTCATTACTGTCAGCATTCAAATATGGCCCCTAGAAATCTAAGGTTCGGTTGGGGACACCCACCGCAGGATTGAGGGACAAGGAAGTCACAGCCATAGTCTCCATCTCTCCTTTAGTTAGACAGCTCTACTTCTCTCTGTTTTGCACAATACAGTTTAATGCAAAAAAAAATTACGTTCTATTCTTTGAAAAAAAAAATATGTTGAAGGTATAAAAGTCACTAGTCAAAATCCCGAATTTTGCGTAATAGACAAAAAGGGCTCAGAGAGAGTGTTCTTTGCCTGAGGTCATGAAACCAAGTAGATGCAGACCAGGAATCCACTTCTGGTCTTACCAAGGCTAGAGTTCTATGCCAGTTACTTCCTCATAGTCAGGAAAAATATGTATATTTTAAGTATAGCTCAGAGAAAATGAATACATAAAACTTTGTCATGTGGCTCAATAATGTTTAGGTATGAGGCACACGATAGTTGCTCTCTAACTAAATTACAAATTTTAAAGTCGTGAATAAAAATAGAGGAACAGAAATTATGTTAACTCCTTTTAGTAGCAGTCAATTTGTAAGCACAACTGTTTTAAACCACAGGACAGAGAACTTGAGAGAGAAAATCTTCAGGTGAAGCAAGCAAGCTGAAACTGAGGAAATTCTTCCTGAAAGAATGATTTATTTCTTCCAAAGAAATTTGGTTTATCAAAATCAATCAACAAATGAGTGAACCCATGGTGTGGTTATTTACAGCAAAATTTAAAACCCAACAGATTTCTCTTTCCCATCTAGCATGCTTCTGTCTAACCTCTCATCATTAGTTGGTATGTACAAAAGACACAATTCACTTTATTTATAATTGAAATCCAGTCAGAAATCATAGGTGAACCTTCACTTCTCACATTTGGACTTCTCTCTCTCTCCCTCCCGACAGGAAGGGAGACTTACCTAATGGGTGAACTTGGGAGAAGGAGCTAAGCAGTGCTTATGTGTTTCTGAGTCTCCTCTTTGAAAAGATGTGCCTGCCCACAGTAACATGAATTTGGGTCTGCTCTCAGCTCTGTGGTAAGCACCCTGCCCCCAGGGTGGGTGTCAAGCATTTGTTTCCTCAATTGACAACTGTGTGGGGAAGTGCCCAATTTGGGAGGAAGCCCAGTGTGGCTAACATAACCTAAATCATATCCTCCAATTCGTTAGGGTGTATTAGTAATAAAGCTACTAAGTTTCTCTCCATCTCCCTGTCTCCTGTGTTCTGAATTTAGAAAGAGAAGAGCAGTGTTGTCGCCTACCCAGTGTCACCTGTCACAGCTCCACCAAGAAAAATGACTAGACAACACTTACAGAAACATTCTCTTCTTCCTTGACTTCATAACTAATGTACATTGTTCAAAAGCAACGCCCACTCAAAAGAGAGAAAAAGTTGAAAGAAACCATTTTAGAAACAAACATAGAAAGTCAGACAAACTGAGGACACAGAGGAATACCTTCCAAATGAAAGAACATGACAAAACCTAAGAAAAAAAAAACTAACAAAACTAAGAAAAAAAACTAAGAAAAAAAAAAACAGAGAGAAGTGATGAGTTCAAGGTAAAGGTCATAAAGATGCTCAGTGAACTTGGGAGGAGAGTGAATGGATCCAGTGATAACATCTACAAAGAGATAGAAAATATAAAAAAGAACCAATCAGAGCTGAAGGATACAATAACAGAAATGACAAATACACTAGGGGGAATCAACAGCAGATAAGAAGATGCAGAAGAACAGATCAACAATTTGCAAGACAGGGTAGTAGAAATCATCCAAGCTGAAAAACAAAAAGAAAAAAGAACTTTAAAAATGAGACTAGGTTAAGGGACCTGTGGGACAACATCCAGTGTAATAATACTTGCATTCAAGGGGTTCCAGAAAAAGAAAAAGAGAAATGGGCAAAGAACTCATTTGAAGAAATAAAAGCTTCATTTTAAAAATTCAAATATTTGCTTGATTTAGCTATTTATAAAATGCTCTACAATCCCTCAGCAAGATATTTTATAAAAATTGAAACAGAGGTGCTATTAGTCAAAAAAAAAAAAAGGAAAAAGAAAAAAGAGTGCCATAAGTAAGAGAGCAATTAAAGATGTATTCTCATGTAAGAAAATAGCAAAAATGTAACTTAAAAGAGAAATTAACCTTTTTAGTGTTACAAGTTGATTTAATTCATGAAAAAGGACTTACCATGGGTTCTTTTTTTTTTGTTTAAAGTAGCCTCCATGCTTAGCGTAGAGCCCAATGCAGGACTTGAACTCATGACCCTGAGATCAAAACCTGAGCTGAGATCAAGAGTTAGACGCTGAAATGACTGAGCCACCCAGGCACCCCTTGGATTCTTTTAAATAGTAAACATTCATATGTCGTTAAGTGTTTGGAGGACGATCATTCACTGACATACAGTGGTGCAAAAACTGGATGATAGCAAAACCTTCAAATGTTTATGAACCACTGCCAACCGAAAATAAGTCCAAGCATCTAAGTGTACCTGTGGTCAACAGGCAATAACATTTACTTTCTAAAATCAAATTTAAATGAAAGCTTTTCAAGAAATTTAACATGGGTCAGTTTAGTTATATTTATTGAATACAGTTAATACTAGGTGTCTCTTGTGGCGCACCTGGGTGGCTCAGTTGTTTTCAGTGTCCAAATCTTGATTTTGATTCAGGTCATGATCTCATGGTTTTGAGACTGAGCCCCACATTCGGCTCAGTGCTGAGCATGAAACCTGCTTGGGATTCTCTTTCTCCCTCTCCTTTTGCCCCTCCCCTGCATGCACTCACTCATTCTCTCGCTAAAATAAAATAAAAATTAGTATCTCTTGGAAATGAGAGATCAAGGGACTAATATATGTATATATATATATATATATATATACACACATATGTAAAATTTATATATATATAAAATTTACCTCAGTTCTTTCTTAGCATATATAATTATGACTTTTACTTCGTATGTATTAGATACTTAAACAACTCAGAATTTCACCAAATTAAAAGCAACAATTATATCAGATATCTGAAACCCAAAGTAAAACAGATAATATAACTAACCTTCCACAAGGAAGTCTCCCAGTAGGCATATGACGGCCGTGGGTTTAAGGTAGGAATCACTAAGTTTCTTCTTGGAGTAAGGTTTCCATTGAGCACTGAATTATTTCCAAAATGTCCACAATAAGGTGTTTCCAGGCCTAGGCTCATAGTAAGAGTCCTGAGTGAAGTTTGATGCTGCTGTCTCTCCGCAAGAAGTTTTGTATTACTCTCTGACAGTCTCTCATTAGTCCTGTGAAGATTAAAAAACACAAATACATTTTCTTTTTCCCTAAATCATTCCTAAATGACTTACATCTTTTTAAGTTTCCATAATAGTCAATAGCATTTGCCATTGAACAGTGTTTTAACACTGAACATGTGACAGAGCACACCTACTATCTAAAATTATACTTTTAAAATTGTTCTAAAGAAATACTTATGTTTCCAGGGGGATCCCTAACTAACAATTCAAGTTAGGGAAGGGAGAGAAGTGGCTGTCAGTGATGTACATGGCTTAACGAATAATACTTGCTGTCTTCCGGAATGGCTGTACTGACAACATCCTTCAGGATGCCAGTATATATACACACTTATATGTAGTAAACCTGTTTACAGATATAAAAATAAACCATCCCTCAAAGACATTTTCAAGCGTTTGCTTTCACCACTCTTGTACATTTCACTTAGTATCTCAAAGAAACTGAGCATTTGACACCGAGGAATCACTGAGACCAACAATCTCTAGGGGAGATAGTAGATGGCAGACGTGTGATCAGAAAGAATTCAAACAGCTACAGAGGCAATTAGCTTATAACAGTTACCAAGGCACTGGAGGCAGAATCTGCCCTTTCTGTCTTCAGTCTTCCACATACCTCCCTCCCACCACGGTGCTCTTTTTAGCCACTTTGGGAACTCTACTCCCCTTCAGCCCTGTGTGAGTCTTTCTGTATTTCACATGTATGCCATTATGTAAAGTAGAAAAACCATAAAGGACAGTTTGTCTCAAGGCCCACTCTAGTAATAATACCAAAGTTCACAATCAAGAGAATAAATGTACCAAGCTGCCAGGATGAGTAGTAATAGTACTTGACCTTTTAGGTTAAAGATGTCATCTTCCAAAAATGAACTCATCGACATTTCTATTTAGGGTACTTCTGACAAGCAATTTTATAATAATATGCTTCTAAATGAGAAAGCTTCAAACAATGCACTTAAAGACTAGCAGATCCGATCAATGGAAAATATACAGGGCGGGGGGGGATGGGGGGCGGGGGCGGTGGGGTGGGAGAAGAGGTCCTGTAAAACCAAAAAGAAGAGGAGGGATGCAAACTGTCCTGGACTAACATTTCAAAGGTAAGTTCACTTAGAAACATCATTTTCCAAAATTACACGATCTAGTTGGCTTTCACTTCCTACTCATCTCATGATCTTGGCTCCACAGAAATTATGCTTTAGAGGCAAATGAATAAGCTAAATTTCTTGTCTATGATTCTGTTTTGGCTTACCTGTTCAGTTCACTTCTCAAGGACTTTCTAACTTTTAATTCTTCTAGGTAGAGTTGCCTGTAGGTTTCCAACTCTGTTTTAGTAGAATCTTGAGACGTCTTCACTGTAGAGACCTGAGATTCCAGATCTTTAATTCTAAGTTCCATTTGACTTCTCGTTGAAGCATGAGCATTTTCTCTTAACTGGTCCAAGTTTTCTTGAGCTGCTGCTTGTGCCTAAAGCAAATTAACAGGATAGTTTTTAAATAGCTATAATCTGAATAATTAATTATACCTGTTTCCTTTAGTTCTGAGTCAATGATTCAGAGAGCAATTTTAAAGGAAAAAAAAAGGCCTGAGTGTAAAATATTTATCATCAATGTCAACTGAATTAAATATGATTTATAACATTAAAGTTCAATCATTCCTGTATTAGTATTCACGCAATCTGATAATTCAAATAATAGAATCAATGACAAAATTTTAAAAGTCAACAATAAACTTAAGAATAATCCAAGTAGAGTGCAATTTTTAAATCATAATTTTTCTTTTCCTCTTCATAGTGAGACTAGTTGTTTAAATCATCATTTTTTCTTATCCTCTCGATTTAGTAAGAACAATGATGAAAACTGAAATCTTTAAAGGGAGGAACAAATGCCTCCAGAAATCTACAGATTTCCATAAAGCAAGTAGAGGAAACCCATACAATACATCTATCCAAAATGTAATTTGCATTGAAATGAACGAAAGCACATTACAGATCAATCAATTAACCTGTAAAAACAGGTTGACTTCGTGTAATTTTTGTACTGTGTCCAGTCGTGCTCTTTCTTCAATCTCCCGTTTATACTGTTCCACTTGACTGCGTTCTACCATATTCATTTCCATAAATTGTTTCAAGTTTACTACTTCTCGTTGTAACTTCTTGTTATTGCTCTCTAGTTTTTCACGTTCTTCTTCGAAAGCTTTCATTGATAATAACTCTTGTTGAAGAATTTGATTTTTTGCATCCAGGTGTAGACATTTTGAAGATGTAGTTTCCAGTTCTGTTGTAAGGACATCAGCCTGCATGAATAAAACACTATAGTTTGGAAGTGGAGTGAAAAGAGTCTAACTCAAAACTACGATCAAAAATTTTTTTCAGATTTTAAGTAATCTCTAAGCCCAGCGTGAGGCTTGAACTCACAATCTCAAGATCAAGAGTAACTGAGCCAGCCAGGCACTCAAAATTTTAAATAAACTCATTTGCAATAAAATGTTACCTGTCTTAGAATGTGGAACCTTAAACAACTCAGAAAATCAAGAGCAAACTTAAAGCCATCAGGTGTTACTGAAATAGATCTTTGCTATCATTGTCTTTACTACACAACATTTGCACTTGATTCTATACTTTTATTTTTCTATCATTCTTTCATATCTTTCTTTCATAAAATAAGTCCCCTCTTAGGAGAAAGTCTCTTAGCCCTTCCCCCATCTTCACACTCCATCATTTTTAAAGAAGTTTTAGCAGTATCATATTGACTTATGTTTGCGCGCGTCCAAAAATACGTCCCAAGATAAGACTCTGAAAATAAGACTCTAATTCGTGAATCTATAGGTAATGATTCTAATGCCACGGCCTTTTTCTGAGCTGCAAATGTTTTAATGCTAATTTGAACTGCATTCCCAGGAGAAATGATTCTCCAGGTTAAGAAATCACATCTCCCAGTGTAAAACTTTAATTGGATAATCCACATATTTTTTTTGAGGCAAAATAAAAACTTATTTCAATACTGTTATCTTGTAATCCTTTGTTACACTCTAGAAAATAAGAGATCATGCTACACAACAACAACAACAACAACAACCACAACAACAAAACTGGCTGGAGTTTCAGTGATGCTGAGTTGGAAAGGTCTTCCATCCATTACATATGACTGGTAAGACAAGGTGAGTGGATGTGGTCGTTTTATAAATTTGTTGATACTTCTGTGAAAATCCCTCCCCTTAAATATATGCTAGCTTCAGTAACTGGTTTCTAGTGAACAGAATATGCAGAACTGCTGTGATTTTTAAGGCCAGCTTGGAAAATGTGATACAGCTTCCATCTGACTTTCTTTGTCTAGGGAAGCTCACCCTTAGAACCCAGCCACCACGTTGTGAGGAATCCCAGGCTACCTAGTGAGTCTTCATGTAGATACTCCAGCTGAGACTAGCCAACGTCCTAGCCAAAGGCCAGCCTCAACAGCCAAACACGTGCGTGAACAAGCCTTTAGATGATTCTAGTCTCCAGCTTCCAGTTATGCCAGCTGATGCCAAATGAAGAAGAAATGAGTTGCCCTATGCTGCTTTGCCTAAACTAAAAGATTGGTGAACAAGATAAATGCTGTTTTGAACTACTAGGTTTTGAGGTGGCTTCTTATGCAGCAGTAAATTACTACCACAGATAGTGATACTAAAACCGGTGTGCTGCTATTGAAAAAAACCTAAAACTAAGCTTCCTTTGAACCGGGAGGTAGGTGGAACCTGGAAAGATGTAGAAAAGCATAAGAATGAGACCCAAACAGGGCCTCCACAAGACTCTTAGTGGAAGCCTGATGGCCTGTGAAGAGGCTGACAGCAAGGGTTTCTAAGCAAGTGAAGAAAATGACACTGGAGGAAAGGGAAGTCATGCTACAAAATACCTGAAAGTAAAACGGATAGGAAAGAGAAACTAAAGAAAGACTATGCAACTGAAAGGAACCAGGACTTACTGGGTTCAAGTATCTGTTTCTCATTTACAGCCTCTCTACATGTGGAACTGGCAAATAATGCCAACATGAAGAAATGGCTTTTGGGTTACGAGAAAATCCAGGGTGCTACCAGGAAAACAGAAAGATTTAAGGTATGCCTCCAATTTCTTTAGGGATCTTAAGACTATAAGATTTTTTTTTAAAGTAGGTTCCACACCCGACATGGGGCTTAAACTCAGCACCCAGAGATCAAGTGTCACATGCTCTACCAACTGAGCCAGCCAGGAGCCCCAAGAGTAGACGAATTTTAAAGGCATTGTCATATAAGAGCTTCACAGGAAACCTGAAGCGAAAAGCTGATCTCAAAAGGACTTGGGAGGGTCGCTTTGCTACAACACGGCATGAAATCCAGTACTATTTATAGAAAACTAAAAAAGGTAAGAGATTTATAGTAGCAAACATACTATTTGCTAGCTTGGACTACAAGAGACCAAATCTTGCAAAAGGAAAAGAGGCCTTTGGGTCTTAGAAGTCCCACAGGGAGGAAGCAGGATGAAAAAACAGCTGCAAATACAGGTCATTCCTTATGAAAAGGAAGGAACCAAGAACTCAAAGAGTAAAGAAAGGGAAGAGACATGGAGAAAGTATTCCCGTGGTTAGGACTAAATCCTATCTTAAGAACTGACAGCATGCATCAGGCTATATTTCAAAACTCTTATGGACTAGGGTGCTTCCCATCTTCTTTTTCTGAATGGGAGAGTCTTCAGCAGTTGACTAGAATGTTGCATTTGTGAGTGGTAAATAACTGTCTCTTTCGTTCTCAAGTCCTCATATTGAGAACACTTGCACTCAAGGGGCTATACTTTAGATACCATAACCCAGGCAGCTTATCCCCACTGCACCTGATTAAGATGGTAAGATCTTGGACTCAAGCCCTGAACCTGATGCCATGATAACTGAGACTTGCAGGAGGTATTGGAGGGGGAGGGGAGTGAATGTATTTTTCAGGTGGGAGGAATACAAACATTTGTGGCCAGTGGGTAAATTATACTGCTTTTTAAGGGTGTCCATAGGTTTCAAATATTAATTCCATAAAAAAAAAAAGACCATGGAACAACCTTAGTGGCTTGCTCCTAATGAACAGAATATGTGACTATGATGCTGTGTGTATTCCAAGCCTAGGTGACAAAAGGCGATACAGATTCTGCCTTGCTCTGTATCTCAGGCTGCTTACTTGGAATCGAGCTCCCCATCTAGTGAGGAAGTCTAGGCCACAAAGAGGGTCTAGGTGTGTCAGTTTAAGTGTTTCTGCTGCCTCCTGAACTGAAGTCCCAGGCAACAGCCAGCATCAACAACCAGACGTTAGTGAACAAGTCTTCAAATGGATCCAGCCCCAAACCTTTCAGTTGCCCCACCTGAAGCTGAGCGGGGCAGACACTAGCTGTCCTGGCCACGCTTTTCCTAACACATTTGTGAACAAAAGAAATCTAACCTTTGGGGAGTTCGTTAAGAAAGAACCAAAAATGATAAATGGAACAGTGGGTGAAAAAAAAAAGAGATGACACATAAACTTGTATAGGAGAAGTTGGTCTCCATTAAAGTAGGATGTAATAAATGTTAAGATTAATTTATTAACAACCAACAGTGCTAATGAGAAGAAGCAGATAACTAGAAGCAAGATCTAAGAAGTTTTTCTCTCAGTTTTTCCCCAGTTAGGATCATATTAGCTGTTCATTTTCCATATATGGCCTTTATTCTGTCGAGGTATGGTTCCTCTAAGCCTACTTTGTTGAGGTGTGCTGCTCTTCAAAACATCCATCATGACCATATGATCTTGCCAATCGATGCAGAAAAGGCCTTTGACAAAATTCAGCACCCTTTCTTAATAAAAACCCTTGAGAAAGTCGGGATAGCAGGAACATACTTAAAGATCATAAAAGCCATTTATGACAAGCCCACAGCTAACATCATCCTCAATGCGGAAAAACTGAGAGCTTTTTCAACGTTTATTTAGAGACAGAGCATGAACGAGGACAGACACAGAATCACAGGCTCCAGGCTCTGAGCCATCAGAGAGCCCGACTCGAACTACCGCGAGATCGTGACCTGGCTGAAGTCGGACGCTTAACCGACTGCGCCACCCAGGCGCCCAAACTGAGAGCTTTTTCCCTGAGATCAGGAACACGACAGGGATGCCCACTCTCACCGCTGTTGTTTCACATAGTGTTGGAAGTTCTAGCATCAGCAATCGGACAACAAAAGGAAATCAAAGGCATCAAAACTGGCAAAGATGAAGTCAAGCTTTCACTTTTTGCAGATGACATGATACTATACATGGAAAATCCGATAGACTCCACCAAAAGTCTGCTAGAACTGATACATGAATTTAGCAAAGTTGCAGGATACAAAATCAATGTACAGAAATCAGTTGCATTCTTATACACTAACAATGAAGCAACAGAAAGACAAATAAAGAAACTGATGCCATTCACCATTGCGCCAAGAGGCATAAAATACCTAGGGATAAATCTAACCAAAGATGTAAAAGATCTGTATGCTGAAAACTATAGAAAGCTTATGAAGGTAATTGAAGAAGATATAAAGAGATGGAAAGACCTTCCTGCTCATGGATTGGAAGAGGAAATATTGACAAAATGTCAATACTACCCAAAGCTATCTACACATTCAATGCAATCCCAATCAAAATCGCACCAGCATTCTTCTCGAAACTAGAACAAGCAATCCTAAAATTCATATGGAACCACAAAAGGCCCCGAATAGCCAAAGGAATTTTGAAGAAGAAGACCAAAGCAGGAGGCATCACAATCCCAGACTTTAGCCTCTACTACAAAGCTGTCATCATCAAGACAGCATGGTATTGGCACAAAAACAGACACATAGACCAATGGAATAGAATAGAAACCCCAGAACTAGACCCACAAACGTATGGCCAACTCATCTTTGACAAAGCAGGAAAGAACATCCAATGGAAAAAAGACAGCCTCTTTAACAAATGGTGCTGGGAGAACTGGACAGCAACACGCAGAAGGTTGAAACTAGACCACTTTCTCACACCATTCACAAAAGTAAACTCAAAATGGATAAAGGACCTGAATGTGAGACAGGAAACCATCCAAACCCTAGAGGAGAAAGCAGGAAAAGACCTCTCTGACCTCAGCCGTAGCAATCTCTTACTCGACACATCCCCAAAGGCAAGGGAATTAAAAGCAAAAATGAATTACTGGGACCTTATGAAGATAAAAAGCTTCTGCACAGCAAAGGAAACAACCAACAAAATGAAAAGGCAACCAGCAGAATGGGAAAAGATATTCGCAAATGACATATCGGACAAAGGGCTAGTATCCAAAATCTATAAAGAGCTCACCAAACTCCACACCCGAAACACAAATAACCCAGTGAAGAAATGGGCAGAAAACATGAATAGACACTTCTCTCAAGAAGACATCCGGATGGCCAACAGGCACATGAAAAGGTGGTCAACGTCGCTCCTTATCAGGGAAATACAAATCAAAACCACACTCAGATATCACCTCACGCCAGTCAGAGTGGCCAAAATGAACAAATCAGGAGACTATAGATGCTGGAGAGGATGTGGAGAAACGGGAAGCCTCTTGCACTGTTGGTGGGAATGCAAATTGGTGCAGCCACTCTGGAAAACAGTGTGGAGGTTCCTCAGAAAATTAAAAATAGACCTACCCTATGACCCAGCAATAGCACTGCTAGGAATTTACCCAAGGGATACAGGAGTACTGATGCATAGGGGCACTTGTACCCCAATGTTCATAGCAGCACTCTCAACAATAGCCAAATTATGGGAAGAGCCTAAATGTCCATCAACTGATGAATGGATAAAGAAATTGTGGTTTATATACACAATGGAGTACTACAGGGCCATGAGAAAGAACGAAATATGGCCCTTTGTGGCAACGTGGATGGAACTGGAGAGTGTGATGCTAAGTGAAATAAGCCATACAGAGAAAGACAGATACCATATGTGTTCACTCGTATGTGGATCCTGAGAAACTTGACAGAAACCCATGGGGGAGGGAAAGGAAAAAAAAAAAAAAAAAAGACGTTAGACTGGGAGAGAGCCAAACATGAGAGACTCTTAAAAACTGAGAACAAACTGAGGGTTGATGGGGGGTGGGAGGAAGGGGAGGGTGGGTGATGGGTATTGGGGAGGGCACCTTTTGGGATGAGCACTGGGTGTTGTATGGAAACCATTTTGACAATAAATTTCATGTATTGAAAAAAATAAAATAAAAATAAATAAATAAAATTAAAAAAAACATCCATCATGAATGGATGTTATAGTTTGTTATAGTTTGTCAAATTCTTTTTCTGCATCTATTGCAATGATATGATTTTATGCTTTTTTGAAAATTAATATGAGGTAGCACATTCATTGATTTGCAAATATTGAACCACCCCTGCACACCAGGGATAAATCCCATTTGGTTATAGTGAACGATTTTTTTTAATGTTTATTGATTTTTGAGAAAGAGCACAAGCAAGGGAGGGACAGAGAGAGAGGGAAACACAGAATCTGAAATAGGCTCCAGGGTCCAAGCTGTCAACAGAGCCTGAAACTGGGCTCAAACCGAAGGACCTTGAGATCGTAACCTGAGCTGAAGTTGGCTGCTTACCTGACGAAGCCACCCAGCTGCCCCTGCTCCTGGTGAATGATTTTGTAATGTATTGTTGGATTCAGTTTGCTTATTTTCTTGAAGAATTTTGCATGTTCATCAGAGATGCTGGCCTGTAATTCTCTTTGTGGTGTCTTTATCTGGTTTTGGTATCAGGGTAAAGCTGGCATAGAATGAATTTGGAAATTTCCCTTCCTTTTATGTTTTTCTGGAACAATTTGAAAAGGACAGGTTAAACTTTTTCTTTTCTTTTTTCTTTTCTTTTCTTTGCTTTTCTTTTCTTTTCTTTCTTTCTTTCTTTCTTTCTTTCTTTCTTTCTTTGGTATTAGCTCTTCTTTACATGTTAACATTTACATCTGAAGTCATCTGCTCCTAGACTTGTGTTTCTTGAGAGTTTTTTGATTCCTGATTCAGTTTCCTTGCTGGTTATTGATTTTTTTTTCAAATTTTCTATTTCTTCTTGTTTTAGTTTGGTAAGTTATACGTTTCTAGGAATTTATTCTTCTAGTTGTCCAACTTCTAAGTTGTCCAATTTGTTGGCATACATTTTTTCATAATATTCTCTCATAAATGTTTGTATCTCTGTGGTGTTGGTTCTTATTTCTACTCTCACATTTGTGGTTTTATTTATTTTCGGTCTTTTCTATTTTCTTGTTGATTACTCTGGCTAACGCCTTATCAGTTTTATTAATTTTTACAAAGAACCAGCTCGAGGTTTCATTGATCTGTTCTAGTTTTATCTGTTTTTTGTTTGTCTATCATTCATTTCTGCTTTAATCTCTTTTTTTAATTTTATGTTGAGAGAGACCACACATGAGTGGAGGATGGGCAGAGAGAGAGAGAGAGAGAGAGGGAGGGAGAGAGAGACTCCCAGACAGGTTCCATGCTGCCAGCACAGAGCCTAACACGGGGCTCGATCTCACTACTGTGAGATCATGACCTGAGCCAAAATCGAGTCAGACACTTAACCAGTGAAGCCACCCAAGGGCCCCCTGCTCTGATCATTATTACTTGCTTTCTTCTGCTGGCTTCAGGCTTCATTTGTTGTTCTTTTTCTAGCTCCTTTAGGGGTAAAGTTAGGTTGTTTGAAACTTTTCTTGCTTCTTGAAGTAGGCTTATATTGCTTTGTACTTCCCTCTTAGGACTACTTTTGCAGCATCTCAAAGGTTTCAGACCATTGTTTTCTCATTTCCATTTGTATACATGTATTTTTTAAAATTTCTTCTTGTATTTCCTGCTTAACCCATTCCAGTGTAGTAGCACGTTATTTAACCTGCATGTATTGTTTTTTAATAACTAAGGCCTGTTTTTTGTTTGTGATCCATTCTTGAGAATATTCCATGTACACTTGAAAACAACGTGTATTCTGTTTTAGGATGGAACGTTCTGAAAACATCTCTTAAGTCCAATCTGGTCCGCTCTGCCATTCAAAGCCATTGTTTCTTTTTTTTCTTTTTTTTAATATATGAAATTTATTGTCACATTGGTTTCCATACAACACCCAGTGCCCATCCCAACAGGTGCCCTCCTCAATACCCATCACCCACCCTCCGCTCCCTCCCACCCCCCATCAGCCCTCAGTTTGTTCTCAGTTTTTAAGAGTGTCTTATGCTTTGGCTCTCTCCCACTCTAACCTCTTTTTTTTTTCCTTCCCCTCCCCCATGGGTTCCTGTTAAGTTCCTCAGGATCCACATACGAGTGAACACATATTGTAACTGTCTTTCTCTGTATGGCTCAAAGCCACTGTTTCTTTGGTGATTTTCTGTTAAGATGTATTTTTTTGGTGATTTTTTAAATTAAGATCTATTGATGTAAATGGGGTGTTAAATTGCCCTATTACTGTGTTATTATCAATTAGTTCTTTTATGTTGGTTATTGTTTTATGTACTTGAGTGCTCTCGTGGTGGGTGCATAAATATTTGCAATCGTTAGATCTTCCTATTGCATTGTACCCTTTATTATGATATAGTAGCATTCTTTGGCTCTTGCTACAGTCTTTGTTTTTGGTTAAGTTTATTTATTTTGAGAGAGACAGAGTAGGGGAGGGACATAGAAAGGGGGTGAGAAAATTTCAAGCAGCCTCCATGCTGTCAGCCTGGAGCCCAACATGGGGCTCAAAGCCACCAGCCATAAGATCATGACCTGAGCCAAGACCTAGTCGGTCGCTCAAATGACTGAGGCACCCAGGTGCCCCACAGTGTTTGTTTTAAGGACTCTTTTTGTCTAACAAAAGTATCGCTACATTTTCTTTTAACGTGATAAATTTTTTCTCCATCCCCTCGTTTTCATTTTTTTTTAATAGAATTTATTGTCAACTTGGCTAACATACAGCGTGTACAGTGTGCTCTTCGTTTTGGGGGTAGATTCCTGTGGTTCATCACTTATAGACAACACCCAGGGCTCATCCCAACAAGTGCCCTCCTCAATGCCCACCACCCACTTTCCTTTCTCAGCCACCGCCCCCCCCCCCCATCAACCCTCTATTTGTTCTCTGCATTCAAGAGTCTCCTATGGTTTTCCCGTCTCCTTCTCTGTTTGTAACTATTTTTCCCCTTCCCTTCCCCCACGGTCTTCTGTTAAGTTTCTCAAATTCCACATATGAGCGACAACATATATCTGTCTTTCTGTGACTTATTTCATGTAGCATATTATCTTCCAGTTCCATCCACATTGCAACAGATAGCACGATTTCACTCTTTCTCCTTGCCAGGTAGTATTCCAGTGTATATGTAAACCACATCTCTTTATCCATTCATCAGTTGATGGGCTTTTAGGCTCTTTCCACAATTTGGCTATTGTTGAAAGCACTGCTATAGACATTGGAGTACATGTGCCCCTATGAATCAGCACTCCTGTATCCTTTGCATAAATCGCCAGTAGTGCTATTGAGGGGTCATAGGGTAGTTCTATTTTCAATTGTTTTGAGGAACCTCCACACTGTTTCCCAGAGCGGCTGCACCAGGTTGCATTACCACCAACAGTGCAAGCATCCCCTCACTTTTAATGTGCAGGTGTCTTTATGTCTAAAATGAGGCTTTTATAGGCAGCATACATATGGGTCGTGTTTTTTGATCCATCCTGTCACCCTAGGTCTTTTGGTTGGAGTGTTTATTCCATTTATATACAAAGTAATTATTGACAGGTATGTATTTATTGTCATTTTACTACTTGTTTTGCGGTTGTTTCTGGAGATTTTCTCAAATCCTTTATTGTGTTTCTCGCCTTGATGTCTTTCTAATTTGCTTTAATGATATATTTGGATTTCTTTCTCTTTATTCTTTACATGTTTATTAGTGGGTTTTGGTATATGATAAGCATTAATTTGTATATCACCTGCTCTGCGTGTAGCAGTCTGTATTAAGTTGATGGTCAATGAAGTTAGAACTCATTTTTTTTTCTCCTCCCCATGGTTTAGATAAACTATTTTATTGTATATCCTGTTTTGGGGCATTCCTTGACTGATTTTTTTTTTTACAGAAATATACATGCTTACTGCTTTTACATTTTCTGCCTTTATACTGTCACTTCTGATCTCTCCTTTCCACTCAGAGTCCCCGATAATATTTCTTACAGGCTGATTTAGTGGTCACAAACTCCTTCCATTATTGTTTGTCTGAGAAATTCTTTCTCTCTCCTTCTATTATGAATGATAGCCTTACTGGATAGAGTATATTTGGCTGCAGATTTTTCTCATCCAGCACTTTGAATATATCATGCCTTTTCCTTATGCCTTGCAAAGTTTCTGTTGAAAAATCTCCTGCTAGCCTTGTGGGTTTCTCCTTGGAAGTTAATGACGTGTTTTGCTGCTTTTAAGATTTGTAGCAGTGGGGCGCCTGCGTGGCTCAGTCGGTTAAGCATGACTTGATCTTAGCTCTAGTCGTGACTTCGCAGTTCGTGGGTTCAAGCCCCCAGTGGGCTCTGCACTGACAGCACAGAGTGCTTGGGATCCTCTCTCTCTCTCTCTCTCTCTCTCTCTCTCTCTCTTTCTCTGCCCCTCCCCTGCTTGTGTCGGCATTCTGTCACAGAAAAATCAAAAGCAAAAACAAAACAAAACAAAACAAAAGAACAAAACACTAAAAAAAAAGTTGTTAGCAGTATATTTTGCAAATTTAATTACAACATGTCTTGGGTGTTGATTTTGATGGAAGTTCTCTGTGTCTCCTGGATCTCGATGTCTGTTTTCTTCTCCACATTAGGGAATTTTTCAGTTATTGTGTCTTCAAATCAATTATCTGTCCCCTTCTCTCTGTCTTCTTCTTCTGGGACTCCTATCATATGAATGTTTTTACATTTGACGGAGTCACCGAGTTCCTTAAGTCTATTCTTGCATTGGAGAATTCTTCTTTGTCTTCTTCAGCTTCATTGTTTATCATTACTTTGTCTTCTAGGTCATTAATTTGTTCCTCTGCTTCTTCCAGCTTGCTGTTCATTTTACTGCACTCTTCATCTCTGATCCTTGAACTCTTTTATGTCTGTGGTAAGGGTCTCACTGATGTCTTCCATTCTTTTCTCAAGTCCACTGAATATCCTTATGATCATGGTTTTAAATTCTCCATTAGGCGTGTGATTTACATCTGTCCCATTTCGGTCTCTGGCCATGGCCCTATCCTGTTCTTTCATTTGGGATAAATGCCTCTGTGTTTTCACTTTGTCTAGGTATCTGCCAGCTTCTGTGTGTTAGAGAAGCCAGTTAACTATGTCACCTGCTCCCAAAGTAATGGACGTAGGAAAAAGACGTCATGTAATGCCTAGGGTCTAGCACTTCAGGGAGTGTCACCAGTGTGTGCTGCATGTGTCCTGCTGTTGTGTTCTGGCCATGCTATCCTTCAGGCCAGTCGTCTGCAGAGGCTCTCCTTGCCGGGTCTGGTGTGTGTTTGATCCCTGGCCTGAATGTAGCGAGTTTTAACTAGGAAACTCTCTGGTTGGGAGATGTGGTGTGGGCAGGCGTTTGTCCTGGTCTTCTGGGGGAGGGATCTGCTGTGCTGGAACTCAAGCAAGAGTGATTGAGAAGGGTAGTTCCACCAGAGTGTAAGGCGGTGGTGCTTGGTGTAAGCAAGTTAGGTAGCCACTGCTTCCTGCAGGTGGCTTTATGTTTGTGGTGAGGGGCAGGAGAAGGAGATGGTGGCAGCCAGTGGCTTTGTTCCTACACACAGGTCTCTCTGAACTTTGCCTCTGAGGGACGTGCTCTGAGACGAGCAAATAATCTCCCTACTGTGTGCCCCAGGCACTCTTCAGATCACTGTATCCATGCTGTATGCTCCCACGTTGTTTGCCTGCCCTCTGTCCAAGAGCAGTGCAGTACCTCAGGGCTGCAACCCAGCTAAACCGGATGCCCTTTAAAACTCCAGACTTTAAGCACTACTGGTTGCAAGAACTCACGCAATGCAGCCCCTCTTGTTTTCCAAGCCAGTGGGTATGGGGAAATGTTCTCTTTGTGCGTTCCCCTGTGCGTTCCTCTCTCTCACCCTTATCCACAACCTCGACTCCCTCCCCTCTGCAGCAGCCAGGATCTGTTTCTCTTCTAGACGACATTTCTGCATCAAGGACCTTCTTTGATGTGGCCTCTTCTCTCCCTTTTGTTGTGGAGTTTGTTCTGTCAGTCTTCAGGTCGATTTCTGGGGTATTCAGGGTGAGCTGATTGTTATCTAGTTGTATTCGTGGGATGAGGCAAGCCTAGAGTCCTCCTACTCCTCTGCCATCTTCCTGTGTCTAAGAGAGTTTCCTAAGATTCCCTTCAATTACAACAATTCTTACAAGTAGGCAGGAATGCCTCTTTAGAATCTCCCCTCAAGTTAAGGTAGAAGCACAAAGACATATGATTTGAAGCACAAAAGTTGAAAAACCAGAAAGAGTCAATCTGATAACCAAAATTGGGCCTTTGATCTGATTTCAAGTAAAGGAAATACGCAGCTTTGAGTATTTTTTAATCCATTGAATACTCAATCTTCATTCTCCTTCCCTCAGTGAGGAAATAAAGAGAATGTTATGAAATCATTGTTCATCTTCTCAGTAGCACAACAAATGTACTGTCCTTTAGCACGACTTCAATTAACTGCACATTCTCCTTTACCTTACTCCAACCTTGTTTGTGGGGGGAGGTAAGACCATTTCGTCTTTGTGTTGTCCCACAATGCTTCTCCATATCGTACAAGTTGGCTTCAAAAAATTTTTGTCATTCAAATTACCAATCTACTACTTGTCTCTGATAAATCAACTTAATACTACCTCACTTTGTACAGCTGTATTATTTGAATGATGTAATGTTTATTCCATTCATTATACGCTGAGCTATAACGCATAGCTATGCATATCTTTCTATTTAAGTGAAAGAAAGCGATACAGGCTACTGTGTTTTCCAAGAATGTAGGATCTGTGCCAAGAACAGGATTAACACCAGTGTTACACACAAGAACCAGGTCAGAAGAGGATCTCATTGTGAATTGCAAGATGATGGATTGGCAAGATTGCTTAACAGGAAAGAGGAATACCCCAGAGTTAATCTTTTCCTTCCTAGATGGTGAAAAGTATGGGTGAGTCTATGCGTTATAATGAGAGAATAAAATATAATGAAGTAAACGGTAGACTGAGTCAAGACATCCTATGGCCAAGATTTGATGGCAGTGAAAGTGGGCAGCACTGACTGAGAGACTAAAAGTTTGCACAGGCGGGGAACATGGGTGGCTCAGTCAGTTGAGCCTCAACCTCTCAGGTCATGATCCCAGGGTCATGGGATCAAGACCCCTGTCAGCCTCCACACTAAGTGTGAAGCCTGCTAAAAATTCTCTCTCTCCTCTCTCTCTCTCTCTCTCTCTCTCTCTCTCTCACACACACACACACACACACACACACACATCCTGCTTGTGTATGCTCTAAAAAAAATAAAATAAATAAAATAAAAATATAAATAAATAAATAAATAAAGTCTGAACACACTAAAGAAAGACCATTTTATCTTTTTGAGCCTGACTTCACATCGAGTCATGGGGTCAGCAAGGCATAGGCTGGCGAAAGGTCCTTCAGGAAGCAAAAATCTCTATAGGAGCAAAGTTAAGTTCTACTACATTGACTTTTTATTATTACATAAGTGACTGGTAATTTGCAAGATAACTAGGAAAAAGTTTTCATAAAATTTGATACGGTACTGGCATAAGGACAGACATATAGATCAATGTATTAACATTGAGAATCTAAAAATAAACTCTCACATTATAGTGAACTGATTTTCCACAAGGGTGCCAGACAATTAAATGGAATGAGAATAGTCCTTGTAACAAACGGTACTGGGACAAATGGATAGCCACATGCAAAGTAATAAAATCAGACCTCTACCCCATAGCATATATACAAAATTCACTTAAAATCTAAGAGCTAAATGATAAACCTCTTAGACAAAAGCTGACGTGTATATGTTTGTGACTGGATTTGGCAATGATTTGTTAGACACGACACCAATAGACAAAAGCACATTAAGTTTACTTCATCAAAATTAAAAACTTCTATGCTTCAAATATCACCATCAAGAACGTGAAAAGGCAAGTGACTAAATAGGAGAAAATACCTCAAAATCCCATGTCTGCTAAGGGATTTGTATGTAGGCTATTTAAGTAACTCTTCCAATAATGAAAAGACAATCCAATATAAAAACGGGCAAAAGAATGGATTAGTTCTTTAAAGACGACATAGAAATGGATAATAATCACGTTCAAAGGGACATGTTCGGGGTGCCTGGGTGGCTCAGTCAGTTAAGCTTCTGACTTGGGCTCAGGTCATGATCTCACTGTTCGTGGGTTCGAGCCCCACATCGGGCTCTGTGCTGACAGCTCGGAGCCTGGAGCCTGTTTCCGATTCTGTGTCTCCCTCTCTCTCTGCCCCTCCCCCGTTCATGCTCTGTCTCTCTCTGTCCCAAAAATAAATAAAAACGTTGAAAAAAAAAAAAGAAATAAAAAGAAAAAAAAATTTAACTACTGAAAATCTAGTAGAACACCATCACCCTTTTCTGTAACTAAACGTTTTTGTTTTGTTTTGTTTTGTTTTGTTTTTTTTGACTTGACTTGAGAGAGAGACAGAGAGAGAGCATGCAGAAGTGGGGAAGAGAGGCAGAGGGAGAGACAGAGAAAATGGTAAGCAGGCTGCAAGCTCAGGGTGAAGCCTGATGTGGGGCTCGGTCTCATGACCGGTCTCATGACCGGTCTCATGGTGTGGGGTTTGGGATCATGACCTGAGTGGAAATTAAGAGTCAGGACGCTCAAACAACTAAGCCGCCCGAGTGCCCCTGTAACTAAAATCTTTTTGGAGCCAGCCACACTCTCCTCTACATGCTGATTGATGGCTACTTTGAGGTCATAACAGGAGAGTTGAGCTGCTACAACAGAGACTATGGCCGACAAAACGAAATGTTTCTATACTCTGACAGAATAGCTTAATCTCCTACAAAACATAACATTGTTAATGTTTTTAAATTATATATGATCAGATAAACGTACACATGTATCTATTGGTCAAATGGAGGAAATATAGGAATTTACCTTATGGTAAACATTTCTATTTTCATATTCCAAGCACCACATCAACTATGATTTTACATATTCACATAGGCGAATGACGTTGCTATTCTCATGATTATAAAACTGAACATGCTGTTTTCAGTGACAACAAGATATTTCATGGAAGAATTTGAGAAGCAATATCCTAGTAGGGGCCAGAATGCCTGGGTCTGAATTCCCAGTTCTGCTCGTTATGAGCTGTATGACCTTGAGCACACTACCTAAAACTTCCATGTCTCAGTCTCTGCATCTGTAAAATGAAGGTAATAATAGCACCTACTGGGACACCTGAGTGGCTCAGTCGGTTCAGTGTCTGGCTCTTGATGTCAGCTCAGGACATGATCTCAGGGTCATGTAATTGAGCCCCACATCGAGCTCTGCATGGACAGCGAGGAGCTTGCTTGGGATTCTCTCTCTCTCTCTCTTTCTCTCTCTCTCTCCCCTTTGCTCTCTCTCCCTACATGCCCTTCCCCACAATCTCTCTCTCTCTCTCTCTCTCTCTCTCTCTCTCTCTCAAAATAAAGGTCCTTAAAAAAGTGATCTCAAAATAAATAATAATAGTATCTACCCCACTGGGATGTTGGGAAGATTAAATTAGGAAATAAGAGATGAACAACTTAGAAGGGTACGTGGCACATAGCTCTAAGCGTCTGCATTTAGCATGATTACTGTTGCTGTATTTTGCGTTCCAATACAATGTGATAGTTTAGGCAGGTGGCCTGCCAATACAAGTGTTCCCCTATACAAATTATACTGAAGTTATTCTTCATTCCACCACATGTGGCAGCAAATGGGGAGCATGAGGCCCAGAATCTCTCCTCAGTACTTCACACAACTTTCGCCAATGCCACTAGCCAACAGGACTTTTTCCATTTATAATCCTTTTAACTTACTTCCTCTCTATACCACTCAGTGGACAATGCTCACAGACCAAGGTACAAAGAGCACCTCCTTGACTGAGTAGTAGATCCTTTACATGACCATCAGAGGCAAGGGAAAGCCACTGACATGGAAATAATCGAGTCTTGCTAAACTAAAGTTCCTCAATCATTTCACGTCCATACTGTTTACGTTAGGCTGCTTTAACATGTACTCTGATGAAGAGATTAAGGCTTTGTGGTAAAAGCATATCAGAAAAGCTGTCCCCAGATCTTTGCAGTTGGTAAAGTGTTATAAATCTGTAAATCCCAGTTCTGGCTGTGTAAGGAAGAAAGACAAATTTAGAGAGCTTTTTCATAGTGAGAGGGGAAAAAAAAAAAACCAAACATTTGATTGAACATTTCTCCTCTATTTGATTAAGTGCTTTCATTAATAGTTTTATTTATATAAGTGTGTGTGTGTGTGTGTGTGTGTATAGACATACACACATTTTTTTAACATTTATTTTTTGATAGAGAGCACGAGTCTGAGTGACGCAGAACGTGAGGAACAAAACGGATCCAACACAGACTCTGCTGACAACAGAGAGTCCGATGCAGGGCTCAGTCTCAAGAACGTGGAGATCATGACCTGAGCCAAAGGCAGACTCTGATAAGACTGGAGACAGCCAGGCGCCCCTCAATTTTGTATTTCATTTCTTAGCATACATTTAGAATCAAAGCTTTGTTATACCAATGTTTCCAAGAAGAATTTATTGATACGGCATAAAGCACTTAATTTTATCGGAAAAACTGTTAAGTTAAAATATTTTCAATTTATACAAGGGTAAGTACCACATGTATCAAATATTATTATCCCTTAAATTTATACTTAGGAAGGCGAAATTACCTGTCATTAAAAAATAAAAACAACGTCAAATAAAGAACTATATTGTTCTGCGCAAGCTAGATGACAAGTGTCAAGAGAGTTAAGGCTAATGGGAGTTACAACAGTCAGAGAAAGTTCATAGGAAAGGAGACTGTGAGACAAGTCTGAATAACATAGGTTTAGGCAAGAGGAACAGAAACTAAAAAGACAGCATGAGTAACGGCGGAGAGATGGTAAAATCAACCCAATTAACTCGGAGGATAAAATCTGATGGCAGAGACATTAAAAACAGGTGTCCACACAAGAACTACATGAATGTTCATAAGCAGCAGTATTAACAGGCAAAAAGTGGACACAACCCAAAGGTCCATCAACTGATGAATGAACAAGGGCCTTAGCCCACGATGGAGTACTGTTTGACAATAAAAAGAAATGAAGCACTGATATAAGCTGTAACCAACACAGATGAACCCAGAAAACATTAAGTGAAGCTAGCTAGTCCCAAGGGACCACACGTTGTGTGACTCCATTTATATGAAATATTCGCAAGAGGCAACTCCAGTGAGAGACCAAGTAGTAGACTGGTGGTTGCCTGAGGCTGGGGGCAACGGGTAAGGGTTTCCTTTCAGGGTCAGGAAAGCATTCTACTTGATGGCAGTGATGGTTGCACGAGCGTACACAGAGACAGTAAACTGTGCGTGTCAAATGGGTGACTTTTATGGGATGTGTATTGTACCTCAAAAAGGCTTAAAAAAAAAAAACCCAATGGCAGGACACAGATAATGTTCTCAATTCTCGCTTTTGGGCGTACATACTATACATGATCTGAATATTTCAGATCATGTGCTTTGACAACATGTCTAAAAGGCAAAGAAAATGAAGGAAATGCCTAAGTTCAAGTGGTTTGTTAAGTGATCTTTCTGTACAAGTCATCCTGAAATCAATACAGATTCTTCCCGAAAGTGAAGATGAGAACTAAGACAATTAGCTGAAACATTCCATTAAACATTATCTTCTGATTTTATCCAGCTTGCCTCATCATGGTAATAGAGATATCATTAAAAAACATTGTTTAGCAGGGGACAAAAGTCTCTTGGGGCACCTGGGTGGCTACGTCAGTTAGGCGTCCAATTCTTGCTTTCAGCTCAGGTCATGATCTCACGGTTCATGAGACTGAGCCCACGTTGGCTCTACACTGACAGCATGGAGGCTGCTTGCGATTCTCCCTCTCTCCTGTCTCTGCCCCTCCCCTGTTAACATGCACGCACACACTCTCTCTTGCTCTTTCTCTCTCAAAATAAATAAATCAACTGTAAAATAAGTTTTACATTAAGAAAGAAAAAAGTTTCTCAATTTCTGTGAGGAAGGAGACAAAAGCCTCAACTTTCCTAACTATTACAAGAAAAAAACGTATAACGCAAATAGTAGAATGAAAGTCAGAGTTTACGAAATAAATGTATTGTAAAGATACTAAAATCATAATCAATTAATTATAATGAAAATACAAAAGAAAGCGGTCCATGGAAGTTCGTATCCTGAAACACCTTATATTATTTAACCAGCTATAAGTTAACTGTTGACAGGTTACATTCACTACATACTTGACTTCTGATTCGACCTAATTTCTTCTTGAGATCCCGTGTCTCATCTTCCAGACGAAGATGTGATACAACCTCCGGGGAAGCGTGTGACATAGACTGTTTCTTCAGAGTATCAGCCAGTTTTTGTTGAAGTTCTCTCACCACTACCTAATAAGACATTTCTGTTACTGATTTTCTAAAACATCTTATTATTTAATTATGTTAATAATAGACAACTCTAAACATGCGTACTTTGAGAAATATCACCACATACATCAATTCACCTTCTTTTACTTTTTTTTTTAAATTTTTTTTATCGTTTATTTATTCTTGAGACAGAGAGAGACAGTGCATGAACAGGGGAGGGGCAGAGAGAGAGGGAGACACCGAATCTGAAACAGGCTCCAGGCTCTGAGCCGTCAGCACAGAGCCCGACGCGGGGCTCGAAATCACGGACCGTGAAATCATGGCCTGAGCCGAAGTCGGACGCCTAGTGACCAAGCCACCCAGGCGCCCCAATTCACCTTCTTTTAGCAACACATACACATTCCTGTTCACTGAATTCAGTTAAAGAACAAAAGGTGTTATCTCCCTGCCTAGTCAGGATGATGTCACTTAGATAATGAATTCAGCCTCACTATCCATTCTCCACTGGTGAATTTGCAAAGCTTCATAACCTACAGAAGTCTCAAAAAGAAATGGGGACATAGTGGGCACAGCAGTCGTAAATTCTATATTATGAAAGGTTTTCTCTCTTTTTTTTATTGCAGGCTTAAGTTACCGTCAGAATTCCTCACATATCCAATCCTCTCCTCTTATCCTTCTAATAGACTCCTATCTCGGAGTAAAGTCAAGTCATTCCAATGGCCCCTGCTTCCACCCCCCTCCCCTGACCTCAGCTCCTACAGCTCTCTCCCCTACTCACTCCATTCCTGCTAAACAAGAATCCTGCAACCCCTCCTTGGTCTGAAAATGGAGATCCAATGCCAACTTAATCATATTATCACAGAGAGATACAATTCTCTTTGTACTGGACAAACTTATGCCCACATGACAGTAACTGAGCTTCGAAATGAGCAAATTATTTGTAAAAATATTTAAAATAAGTTATAAACAGCAGTGGGAAGATTACTCAAACATGGCTTTCCTGACACTCACCACAGTTGTCCCAAATCATGATGTAGTGTAAAGTAGATACCTTTAAAGAATTAAGAGGTTGTAGGAACACATGATTTGAGACTGAAAATTGAAATTTATGTGAATAAAAATAAAATCATACCAACTTAAAATGTATAAAAAGCTACCAAAGGAAAAGTACTACCAGAAAGAGCACCTATACTTCATTTCATCTGGGAAATCTGAAGTGACTGTCCAGTTAACTCAATTAATTGGATCTAAGTTTCAAAATACTCTTTTTACCTTTGAGCATTTTCATTTACCAGCTCACCACAGTAATAAAATGCGGTGGCAAAGATTACAATTATTATTGTAGGGGGGGCCTGGGTGGCTTTCTCGGTTAAGCAAGCAACTCTTGATTTCGGCTCAGGTCATGAATCTCACAGCTCCTGACTTTGAGAGTCCTGTGTCGGGCTCCACGCTGGCAGTGCAGAGCCTCCTTGGCATTCTCTCTCTCTCTCTCTGCCCTCCCCTCCCCAGCTCATGTTCTCTCTCCGACTCTCTCTCAAAATAAACTTAAAAAAATATTATTATAGCAGTATAAGACTATCATCTAGTAACAGTTTATAACTTAACCTCTTAAAGTTTCATAGGTGACATAGTATCTGTATTCAAATCAAAACACCTCTCAGGTCTAATTTTGATTTGCTGCATACGAGTTATGCTTTTGGTTGATTTATAGTCTTTTTTTTTTTAATATTCAACTAGATTCACAAGTCAGCCATAATCAAATATTACCTGAGTTTTCTTTCTGGAAATCTGAAAAATTGTTATCTTTCTGGATACTTACTTCTAATTTTTTTTTCTCATTTTTATACTTATACATTCTTTCTTTTAAATGTTTACACTCATCGGTTAACTCCTTATTTCTTTCTCCCAGCATAAGACCTTGTTCTTCACGTTTAGCTTTAAGGTATTTTGGGATATTCTGAAACTGGTCTTGCATATCAATCACTAGCTTTTCTTCACTGTCAGCTTGGTTGTGAGCAGCATCTAGTTGCTGTCTAAGCAACATATTTTCACTTTGTAGTTGAGATAACCTTTCCTCGAAGGATTCCTGCTTTGCAATGTATTTATTCATGTTACTTTGTTCCTTCTGATACATGCGTTCAATTTCCATCTTCTGGCATTGTGTTTGGCTTAGGTCCCTTTGTACACATTCTAAAACTAAAGTCTTTTCTCTGAGAGCATCTTTTGTGTGATGGAGCTCAATTTCCAGGGCGTTGAATTTACTTTCATCTTGAGAAAGTTGCCGAGAAAGAACTTCATTTTTATCTTGTAGTTTTAGACACATCAACATTCATCTGGTCCTGTAAGTGACCATCTTCATCTCTTGCTCTCTGGAAAGCAAGTTCTAGGTCTCTTCTTGATGTCTGACTCTGATCATGATTGTGTACAGCAGTAGCCAGTCTAGCACGGTATGATTCAACTTCTGCTTCCAGGCTCTCTTTATTTTGTTTTTCATTCTCCAGTTTAGACTTTAGCATCGTAATCTCAGCAGTCAGAACATTAAGCTGTCCACTATATCGGAATATTGTTTTTGATAATGTTTCCTCATTCTGCTTTATGGTCTTTTGAAGATTGTCATTTCTTTTCCTTTACACTTTCAATGTCTTCACAATATTTCGTTTCCTTTCTCTGGTTCTGATTTTTTATGGTGTCTCTTTCCAGTCTTAGCATGGCGATTTCATCCTGCAACATGTGGTTTTTATGCAACAGATCTTGTATTTCCTCACGACTATCAGAAAGCTAAGTAAAACAAAGGACATTTTCAGATCGCATTCAATAAAATGACATTATCATGCTTTTCTTTGAAATTAAAGCATAACCTATGTTTAAACAATGAAAAGGTTACAGGAGGTGCCAGGGTGGCTCAGTTGGTTAAGTGTCTGACTCTTGATTTTGGCTCAGGGAATGATCTCACATTCTGTGGGTTCAAGCCCCACATCAGGCTCTGTGCTGACAGTCAGGAGCCTGCTCAGGATTCTCGCTCTCCCTCTCCCTGCCCCTCCTCTGCTTGTGTTCTCTCTCTCTCTAATGAATAAAGGAACATAGAAAAAGAAAGAAAGAAAAGAAAGAAAGAAAAAGAAAGAAAGAAAGAAAGAAGGAAAGAAAGCAAGCAAGAAAGAAAGATTACACTAAGTGAATATCCAACTGGAAAAAAATGAAGCTGGCTCCAAATCTCAAATTTTATACAAGCATAA